>NW_027171873.1:97500-113184 GCF_036898095.1 Palaemon carinicauda
CAGTATACGAGTGAAATCTGTAAGCAAGTTACCCCTAGAAAAGTGGGCTCAAGTAAAAGAAAACGGTGAGACTTTCCTTTTAGAGAAAACTTAATTTAAGGCTAACTATATTATATTTAATCACCATGAATTTTTTTTGTTTTGTTTTGTTATAAAGTCGCCTTAGCAAATTTATGAGTTAATGCCTCTAGGGATATTACCTTCCATTACTTGTATAATTGTACGATGTAAAATTATTAAGATTTACTTAAGGATAGTAAAACTATCACCATAAACTTTAAGTAGAGAGTATCTTAAAATCTAGGATTGATAGTTTTCGCTGTCTGATTGTGATGTTGGCAGATTCCTGAAAGATTTCAATTTTTTTTGCAATAAATATTCAAATCTATTTCTACTTTATCATCAGGTAACATTTCTAAGCTTGAAAATCTGTTTCGGCGCTATAACAATCCTTTTTACTACTTGTGTTATCTTGGTTTTTCAATGTCATATCTGAGAATTATAAGTTAGGTTTTCATTACTTTTCCTGGTCTTCAACTTAGTGAATTTTTACATTATTGATAAATGGTCAAGTTGGTTGCTATATTTTCTGCATATCTGTGTTCAAGCAATGTGTTCCCTATTATCAGTTCGTGAGAAAAAAAATAAGAAAGAAAAACCTTCTTGCTGATATGGAGTGCCATGCTCTCTCCCAGAATGTAGAATACACATATCCAGGCCATATATTACAAGAATTGACAAAGGCTGCTAAAATTTGCCATCTTAGTTCAATTTTGGACACTAAGTTTCCATGATGTTAAGCTTTACTCTGGATTTTTAAACTTAAGATCTTTATTTATTTATCGTGAGATACTTCGCACCCTTCTCCCACTTGAAAGGGTTGCACTGGACCAAGGGACATTTCTACCATTTGAGAGTTCACTAAAGGCCACTGTTCTTTCTCCTTCTACCTTGCTGGAAACCTCAAGAGTTATGTGCTTTTACGAGTAAAGAAAGAATTAAGAGTTTGCATATAAATACACACACACACACATTGTCGAGTAATGGTTTTCACATTTTATATTCCATGAACTCTGTTTCTTTTAAAGATATATTTGATTGTTAATTTTTAAGTTTCCTTGTTTAATTTTTAATATAAAGATATAACATGAAAAATTTTATCAACTTAAATTATATCTACAAACTGAAACATACAAAATTAACAAACTTCGTGTATAACACCAGGAACTTCTATAATAATATAAAGGTCTATTGAAGATCTTGCGAGTGTAATCATGATAAGGAAAAGTACTGTAAGTGATTACAGTCTGACGAAGAATCACTTGTATCTAAGGATGAAATAAGATCCAATGACCAAGAGTCTAAGGTCTAGGACCAATAATGAAGAAGACTGACCAAGGTCTAAGGAGTTCTGCAAAATATAAACATATTTACAACAACAAACTTGATATAATATAAAAGTTCTTGACTGCAGAAAATGCACAATGAAGTAAAACTTGATTCTAACCTTATTGTTTATACATTATAAACTATCAAACACTCGCAGGTTAACATATGACATTTCCAATACACAAACAATCTTCATTAGTTATACAGTATACCCTTATAAACACTAAATCACTTTAACACACGACATTATATAATACACTAATACATAGAACAATTTGAATAAAGGAGTCCTTTCAGTACTTACTGTTACGGATGGCTAGGTGTCAAGTAGTGATAAGAGAAATGCTGGGGACTTTCCATGTTGGAAAAAAAAAAAAAGGAGTTCAACCAAATAAACAAAGTAATAACTTCTTTAGTCCATGGAGTAAAAACATATACAAGAGATGGCAGCACAGCATTCCTCGACACACACAAATAATCTATATGTATATGTTGTTATGCCATTGGTAACAATGCTGAATTTGTCTAAAGAGAGTGTGCGATGATAAGATGTGATATATAATAAAGGAGACAAAAACTAAAGGAAAACTTGACCTAACTTATATTTGAATAAGACATATGTAGAAATAATTTATATATATCTAGGTTTATCTTTAAATATTCAAATCACCACATCAGAAAACTTGATGCATAACTCCTAATCAAATAAAGTAATGACATAAAAACCAATTCCTGTGGGAGCAAATTACGAAATACTTGGAGATAATTGAATTTAACCTTTACAGTTACACAGACTCTGTGGATCTACTCTTAAAAAAAAAAAAAAAACAACAACTTAAAACTATTAAAGTATAGCAGCAATAACAAAATGCAAACAATAACAGTTCAATACAATTACATAAATTTCATTAAATTACATATTGAACACAAAGAGACAAATATCATGATGCATCTTAACTTGTCCCTCCCCTTAAGGGGAGACAACGTGTACATCCAAATAACAAACTAATAGACTAGAATTTTTGTATACAGAAGCAAAAGTCAACATTTGGGAGGGATGTCGGCAATGAGGTTTAATATTGCCTTTGATATGCAATACCCCAATGTTATACTGCTGCAGGACCAAGGCCCATAGAGTTAATTTTGAAGTTTTTTTTAATTTCACTTACAAAAGGCAATGGATTACGGTAAAAAAAAAAAACTATACAAGAGATGGATTATCTATTAATTTTATATATATGAAATAATTAGATGATTTTTATACGAATCAATATTTTTCAAGAGCATGAAGGAGAGCCCAAGCTTCCTTTTCCACTGTACTCTAGGAACTGAGGCGGCTTCACTTTATTTAAATAAGAAATCTGGTGTACAGTAGTACATTATCGTCACTGGTCCGCATCAAAACTGCTCCTTCAGCCACATCACTAGCTTCTCCTTTGATAAACAGCTTGTCCGATTCAGATTCCTTCAAAACGAAGACTTCAAGACAAAACTTTAATAGCTTCAAAGGCACGTCTATGATCTGTCCACTGGCATCAGTCTTAGGGCGGACGATATTAATCAGAGGTACAGCAACTTCTGAAGAGTTCGGACAGAACCTCATAATAATATCTGTACGGCCTTGTTTATAGGAGTAGGCAATAATGTGATGCAAGCAACTGTCATACTTGGGTGCAATCATTCCGCTCCCGACATCCATGACCCAAGTTACAAAACTTTTCCCAATAGTAGTTTTCTGCCAAGTCTTCTCTAAGGCCAAGAAACAGGTCTCATTCTTTTAATGTTCATTCCAAGTACTATCGTGGACCAATGTCATCAAAGGTAACATTTCTCATCTGAAACAGAACATTAAAGATGTTAAGGCTTCAACAGCATTTGTCATTTCAAAGGGAAGAGTAGTATTGAAATTAATTACAGATATGATCCAGGCAGAAGCTTTCTTAGCATTTTCTGTCAAGGGTACTTTACATTATCATTTTGACAAAAAGTTGAAAATTAAGAATTTACAATAGCAATAATGAAAAATCTTATCAAAGGATAGTGGCGTTAATGGTGGCATATTCCTGGAAGATTTAAATATTTTTTTTCCGAGGGTAAAACCTACGCGACCCCAACAAGTAATGATGCAATAGGCTTGACTTTCTATCTTTATGCTAGTCATGGCAAGTAGTAAATTAATATTAACATAATATACTGTAGTATTTTTTTGACATACCTTTTATTCGAAGAGCTGCTATGTCTTAAGTAATCAGGTATCACTCTGAAATCAGAACAAAAATAAATTGTTGTGCCATAAACATCCTTTTCAAAAAGTGCTTAAATGGATATGAATTTTATCACTAAAACTTGAATATTGTATTTCCTAAAATTAAGGTTTCCTTACAGTACAACAAGAAGTATTTCATATTAGAATTAATTATATAAATCAGTTAAACAATCTTATAATAATTAGAAATAACAATTTAATAACCCTGGATAGGTAATGTTATTTCACCACCTTGGATAGGTTTTGATGGGTCGATTTTAACCCGGTCCAAACAAATTCATTAAAAATTAATTTGTAAGCCAATTCAATACCTTCTTAAATAAAAAAAAAAGATTCAAAGAATGTTCTAATATAAAAAAAAGAATAGATAAAAGCTATGTACAAAATAAACATTTTTTACAAATAAATTAAAAAAAAAGTATAAAAAATTACCACAAAAATATTCACCTAAAATCTAAATAAGAAAATAAACAAACTATTTTAAGCACTTATTCTACGATAATTGAGCACTCTTTGGTAAGATCCAGGGTGGAAGGGGGTGGGGGGGGGGGGGAGTTGGAGGATCAACAAGGTATCTCTTCCTAAAATGAGAAAAAAACTAAATGTTTTTTTGGGCCAAAAAAATATCAATACTCTTTTCAACATTTATTTTCGGTAGGTAAATAATAGTTGTTGAAATTTTTACAGAATATCGTATTACCTTGCAATAAAAATGTGTTAAAAGGTCAAAATGGCTGCCAACCACACTACCTTGTGAGGCCAGACCTGTTACCTGAAAGGGAGAAAGATATGTCAATATCAGCGAAGTATTTACTTATATAATTGTTAGAGGATTTGCATAGAAATATTATGGTAGATAGTATGAAGTTTATAGATTATTTAGCATTTAAAAATAGAATAATGATCATAATTAAATTATTATATAGGTACAAACTTACAAAAACCTGAAAAATAATAAACTATTTTATAAAAACATAGGGGGCAGAAGACATTCACAAACACTTTACAACAAACCTACTTTTTTATACGCGCCTAAAACCTACTACACATTCGATAATTATATAAAAACTTTGATATTTCACAACTTACCTTAACCAGGCGCTCAGAATTACCTTACAGAAATGTGCTATGAACCTGACCACTATACAGCAATTTGTACCTCAAGATATACTTCTATGCAATCAAGTTTTTTACCCCCAAAATACCTGACACATTAAGACCTACCTAAATACCATCAAGTCCAAAGTTCTATAAAGTCATTTGACTTAAGATTGCAAAATGTATTTCATCTAAAGATAACCAACAAAAAAAGTACCACTTAATCTACTGTACAGTATCACTATTCCTGTATTATCCCCCTTTGCATTTTTAGAGCCATTGATACTAATGTAATATGTTGAAACTATTTCAACCGCAGGAAATATTATCATTAAGTTCTAAAGGTGCTTTTCCCTTTCAGTACAAGCAGGAGACTTTAAACCAATGGTGTTATGGTCATAGTTAGCCATGCTTATAAAATTTTGTAGTGTATTGAAGCACACCATGTATGAAGCATGTTGCCACTGTCTCACCACGATGAGGTCATGACCTTTGAGACAGGGGGGACGTCCACAACAAGATCAGTACCATGCACCCACCTCCATGTGTTGCGAGCACATGTTGGGAGCACATGTCACCAACACTTGAGCGTCTCTGGAACCCCAAACCAGAGCGGATCAAAGTAGTAACAATCAAGAGGTTTGTGATCACCCCAAGATTGAGACTACCCCGACAACCGAAACCTTATGTTGAGGGGGTTCTAAGTCCCTCGCTATAAGATAACGGAACCGTTTACTAGCCGGTTTCTGGCGAAATGACTTTCGCCAGAAACCGGATGTTCCAATACGCCTTTAACACTGTAACCAACCCGTGACAGAGTCACAGAAGTAAGCCAGGAATCAGCGTGATCCGCGCATAAGCGCTATGATGTGCCTTTACACCTCACTGAGCCCAGACAGGCTCAGCCAGGAATCAGCACATTAGGTCACAGGTCAGCTAGGAATCGGCATACTTTTGCAAGTCTTTCCTTTCAGCCTAACTGACCCGGACACCATCACGCCTTTAACACTGTAACCAACCCGTGACAGAGTCACAGAAGTAAGCCAGGAATCAGCGTGAATCGCGCATAAGCGCTATGATGTGCCTTTACACCTCACTGAGCCCAGACAGGCTCAGCCAGGAATCAGCACATTAGGTCACAGAGGTCAGCTAGGAATCGGAATACTTTTGCAAGTCTTTCCTTTCAGCCTAACTGACCCGGACACCATCACGCCTTTAACACTGTAACCAACCCGTGACAGAGTCACAGAAGTAAGCCAGGAATCAGCGTGAATCGCGCATAAGCGCTATGATGTGCCTTTACACCTCACTGAGCCCAGACAGGCTCAGCCAGGAATCAGCACATTAGGTCACAGAGGTCAGCTAGGAATCGGCATACTTTTGCAAGTCTTTCCTTTAAGCCTAACTGACCCGGACCTTGGAGATAAAAAGTGGGAAGTAAAGTAATAAGTGATATAGACTCTTAGAGAATGTTAGTAAAGGATTTGGTTAAAGTCTCCTGCAATTGATCATTAGCATACCTTCATAATCTAGCAATGATACCTAACTCAGTATATCTAATTCGTTGCTTTGACTGTTGCTTCCTTTCTATATAGAGGACTACTTTTTGACTATCACTGTCAATACTTTCTTTACATATATCACCGTCTACTTTGGGTCCTTATGTCTATTTTCTTCCTCAGAGGACTAGGCTACTATGTCAATATATTTAACTTTTCTTCCATGAAGGGCTACTCTGGGCAGTACAGTCACCTGTTTTCTTTTCATTAATTAAAGACTGAAATCAAAATACCCTATAAAGTTGAAAAAACTTTGCCAATATTGAAGACTGCTGAATAAAGTTCTATTATTAATCAATGAAAGTTTGCCTGCCTACATCACAAACTGTCTAGGAAGATAGAATCATAGAATGACCATGAATTACTAGTCTTATGTTCTGATAATCCAGCGAGAACACTTGAAAAAAAATGCTAAATTTTAAAAAAAAAAAAGTGAAAAATTAAAAACTTGCAGCAGGAGACACATCCCGGGCAGCAGCAGAGACAGCGCGGACAGCAGCAAAGACATCACAAGCAGCAGAAGAGACAGCACACGCAGCAGGAGTGACTAGTTTTCTAACATTGAACAGCCGCACTCTGGAGCCTTTTACGATACCTAGCAACAGCCTTCACAGCCGAGCTAGCAGAGGGAGAAGGCAGGCATGGATCTTGTGGGTTACTGGTGGAAGATTGGTGATGTCATGGCAAGTAGTAAATTAATATTAACATAATATACTGTAGTATTTTTTTGACATACCTTTTATTCGAAGAGCTGCTATGTCTTTTAAGTAATCAGGTATCACTGAAATCAGAACAAAAATAAAATGTTGTGCTATAAACATCCTTTTCAAAAAGTGCTTAAATGGATATGAATTTTATCACTAAAACTTGAATATTGTATTTCCTAAAATTAAGGTTTCCTTACAGTACAACAAGAAGTATTTCATATTAGAATTAATTATACAAATCAATTAAACAATCTTATAATAATTAGAAATAACAATTTAATAACCCTGGATAGGTAATGTTATTTCACCACCTTAGATAGGTTTTGATGGGTCGATTTTAACCCGGTCCAAACAAATTCATTAAAAATTAATTTGTAAGCCAATTCAATACCTTCTTAAATAAAAAAAAAAAGATTCAAAGAATGTTCTAATATAAAAAAAAGAATAGATAAAAGCTATGTACAAAATAAACATTTTTTACAAATAAATTAAAAAAAAAGTATAAAAAATTACCACAAAAATATTCACCTAAAATCTAAATAAGAAAATAAACAAACTATTTTAAGCACTTATTCTACGATAATTGAGCACTCTTTGGTAAGATCCAGGGTGGAAGGGGGTGGGGGGGGGGGAGTTGGAGGATCAACAAGGTATCTCTTCCTAAAATGAGAAAAAACTAAATGTTTTTTTGGGCCAAAAAAATATCAATACTCTTTTCAACATTTATTTTCGGTAGGTAAATAATAGTTGTTGAAATTTTTACAGAATATCGTATTACCTTGCAATAAAAATGTGTTAAAAGGTCAAAATGGCTGCCAACCACACTACCTTGTGAGGCCAGACCTGTTACCTGAAAGGGAGAAAGATATGTCAATATCAGCGAAGTATTTACTTATATAATTGTTAGAGGATTTGCATAGAAATATTATGGTAGATAGTATGAAGTTTATAGATTATTTAGCATTTAAAAATAGAATAATGATCATAATTAAATTATTATATTGGTACAAACTTACAAAAACCTGAAAAATAATAAACTATTTTATAAAAACATAGGGGGCAGAAGACATTCACAAACACTTTACAACAAACCTACTTTTTTATACGCGCCTAAAACCTACTACACATTCGATAATTATATAAAAACTTTGATATTTCACAACTTACCTTAACCAGGCTTTCAGAATTACCTTACAGAAATGTGCTATGAACCTGACCACTATACAGCAATTTGTACCTCAAGATATACTTCTATGCAATCAAGTTTTTTACCCCCAAAATACCTGACATATTAAGACCTACCTAAATACCATCAAGTCCAAAGTTCTATAAAGTCATTTGACTTGAGATTGCAAAATGTATTTCATCTAAAGATAACCAACAAAAAAAGTACCACTTAATCTACTGTACAGTATCACTATTCCTGTATTATCCCCCTTTGCATTTTTAGAGCCATTGATACTAATGTAATATGTTGAAACTATTTCAACCGCAGGAAATATTATCATTAAGTTCTAAAGGTGCTTTTCCCTTTCAGTACAAGCAGGAGACTTTAAACCAATGGTGTTATGGTCATAGTTAGCCATGCTTATAAAATTTTGTAGTGTATTGAAGCACACCATGTATGAAGCATGTTGCCACTGTCTCACCACGATGAGGTCATGACCTTTGAGACAGGGGGGACGTCCACAACAAGATCAGTACCATGCACCCACCTCCATGTGTTGCGAGCACATGTTGGGAGCACATGTCACCAACACTTGAGCGTCTCTGGAACCCCAAACCAGAGCGGATCAAAGTAGTAACAATCAAGAGGTTTGTGATCACCCCAAGATTGAGACTACCCCGACAACCGAAACCTTATGTTGAGGGGGTTCTAAGTCCCTCGCTATAAGATAACGGAACCGTTTACTAGCCGGTTTCTGGCGAAATGACTTTCGCCAGAAACCGGATGTTCCAATACGCCTTTAACACTGTAACCAACCCGTGACAGAGTCACAGAAGTAAGCCAGGAATCAGCGTGATCCGCGCATAAGCGCTATGATGTGCCTTTACACCTCACTGAGCCCAGACAGGCTCAGCCAGGAATCAGCACATTAGGTCACAGGTCAGCTAGGAATCGGCATACTTTTGCAAGTCTTTCCTTTCAGCCTAACTGACCCGGACACCATCACGCCTTTAACACTGTAACCAACCCGTGACAGAGTCACAGAAGTAAGCCAGGAATCAGCGTGAATCGCGCATAAGCGCTATGATGTGCCTTTACACCTCACTGAGCCCAGACAGGCTCAGCCAGGAATCAGCACATTAGGTCACAGAGGTCAGCTAGGAATCGGAATACTTTTGCAAGTCTTTCCTTTCAGCCTAACTGACCCGGACACCATCACGCCTTTAACACTGTAACCAACCCGTGACAGAGTCACAGAAGTAAGCCAGGAATCAGCGTGAATCGCGCATAAGCGCTATGATGTGCCTTTACACCTCACTGAGCCCAGACAGGCTCAGCCAGGAATCAGCACATTAGGTCACAGAGGTCAGCTAGGAATCGGCATACTTTTGCAAGTCTTTCCTTTAAGCCTAACTGACCCGGACCTTGGAGATAAAAAGTGGGAAGTAAAGTAATAAGTGATATAGACTCTTAGAGAATGTTAGTAAAGGATTTGGTTAAAGTCTCCTGCAATTGATCATTAGCATACCTTCATAATCTAGCAATGATACCTAACTCAGTATATCTAATTCGTTGCTTTGACTGTTGCTTCCTTTCTATATAGAGGACTACTTTTTGACTATCACTGTCAATACTTTCTTTACATATATCACCGTCTACTTTGGGTCCTTATGTCTATTTTCTTCCTCAGAGGACTAGGCTACTATGTCAATATATTTAACTTTTCTTCCATGAAGGGCTACTCTGGGCAGTACAGTCACCTGTTTTCTTTTCATTAATTAAAGACTGAAATCAAAATACCCTATAAAGTTGAAAAAACTTTGCCAATATTGAAGACTGCTGAATAAAGTTCTATTATTAATCAATGAAAGTTTGCCTGCCTACATCACAAACTGTCTAGGAAGATAGAATCATAGAATGACCATAAATTACTAGTCTTATGTTCTGATAATCCAGCGAGAACACTTGAAAAAAAATGCTAAATTTTAAAAAAAAAAAAGTGAAAAATTAAAAACTTGCAGCAGGAGACACATCCCGGGCAGCAGCAGAGACAGCGCGGACAGCAGCAAAGACATCACAAGCAGCAGAAGAGACAGCACACGCAGCAGGAGTGACTAGTTTTCTAACATTGAACAGCCGCACTCTGGAGCCTTTTACGATACCTAGCAACAGCCTTCACAGCCGAGCTAGCAGAGGGAGAAGGCAGGCATGGATCTTGTGGGTTACTGGTGGAAGATTGGTGATGTCATGGCAAGTAGTAAATTAATATTAACATAATATACTGTAGTATTTTTTTGACATACCTTTTATTCGAAGAGCTGCTATGTCTTTTAAGTAATCAGGTATCACTGAAATCAGAACAAAAATAAAATGTTGTGCTATAAACATCCTTTTCAAAAAGTGCTTAAATGGATATGAATTTTATCACTAAAACTTGAATATTGTATTTCCTAAAATTAAGGTTTCCTTACAGTACAACAAGAAGTATTTCATATTAGAATTAATTATACAAATCAATTAAACAATCTTATAATAATTAGAAATAACAATTTAATAACCCTGGATAGGTAATGTTATTTCACCACCTTAGATAGGTTTTGATGGGTCGATTTTAACCCGGTCCAAACAAATTCATTAAAAATTAATTTGTAAGCCAATTCAATACCTTCTTAAATAAAAAAAAAAAGATTCAAAGAATGTTCTAATATAAAAAAAAGAATAGATAAAAGCTATGTACAAAATAAACATTTTTTACAAATAAATTAAAAAAAAAGTATAAAAAATTACCACAAAAATATTCACCTAAAATCTAAATAAGAAAATAAACAAACTATTTTAAGCACTTATTCTACGATAATTGAGCACTCTTTGGTAAGATCCAGGGTGGAAGGGGGTGGGGGGGGGGGAGTTGGAGGATCAACAAGGTATCTCTTCCTAAAATGAGAAAAAAACTAAATGTTTTTTTGGGCCAAAAAAATATCAATACTCTTTTCAACATTTATTTTCGGTAGGTAAATAATAGTTGTTGAAATTTTTACAGAATATCGTATTACCTTGCAATAAAAATGTGTTAAAAGGTCAAAATGGCTGCCAACCACACTACCTTGTGAGGCCAGACCTGTTACCTGAAAGGGAGAAAGATATGTCAATATCAGCGAAGTATTTACTTATATAATTGTTAGAGGATTTGCATAGAAATATTATGGTAGATAGTATGAAGTTTATAGATTATTTAGCATTTAAAAATAGAATAATGATCATAATTAAATTATTATATAGGTACAAACTTTCAAAAACCTGAAAAATAATAAACTATTTTATAAAAACATAGGGGGCAGAAGACATTCACAAACACTTTACAACAAACCTACTTTTTTATACGCGCCTAAAACCTACTACACATTCGATAATCATATAAAAACTTTGATATTTCACAACTTACCTTAACCAGGCTTTCAGAATTACCTTACAGAAATGTGCTATGAACCTGACCACTATACAGCAATTTGTACCTCAAGATATACTTCTATGCAATCAAGTTTTTTACCCCCAAAATACCTGACACATTAAGACCTACCTAAATACCATCAAGTCCAAAGTTCTATAAAGTCATTTGACTTAAGATTGCAAAATGTATTTCATCTAAAGATAACCAACAAAAAAAGTACCACTTAATCTACTGTACAGTATCACTATTCCTGTATTATCCCCCTTTGCATTTTTAGAGCCATTGATACTAATGTAATATGTTGAAACTATTTCAACCGCAGGAAATATTATCATTAAGTTCTAAAGGTGCTTTTCCCTTTCAGTACAAGCAGGAGACTTTAAACCAATGGTGTTATGGTCATAGTTAGCCATGCTTATAAAATTTTGTAGTGTATTGAAGCACACCATGTATGAAGCATGTTGCCACTGTCTCACCACGATGAGGTCATGACCTTTGAGACAGGGGGGACGTCCACAACAAGATCAGTACCATGCACCCACCTCCATGTGTTGCGAGCACATGTTGGGAGCACATGTCACCAACACTTGAGCGTCTCTGGAACCCCAAACCAGAGCGGATCAAAGTAGTAACAATCAAGAGGTTTGTGATCACCCCAAGATTGAGACTACCCCGACAACCGAAACCTTATGTTGAGGGGGTTCTAAGTCCCTCGCTATAAGATAACGGAACCGTTTACTAGCCGGTTTCTGGCGAAATGACTTTCGCCAGAAACCGGATGTTCCAATACGCCTTTAACACTGTAACCAACCCGTGACAGAGTCACAGAAGTAAGCCAGGAATCAGCGTGATCCGCGCATAAGCGCTATGATGTGCCTTTACACCTCACTGAGCCCAGACAGGCTCAGCCAGGAATCAGCACATTAGGTCACAGGTCAGCTAGGAATCGGCATACTTTTGCAAGTCTTTCCTTTCAGCCTAACTGACCCGGACACCATCACGCCTTTAACACTGTAACCAACCCGTGACAGAGTCACAGAAGTAAGCCAGGAATCAGCGTGAATCGCGCATAAGCGCTATGATGTGCCTTTACACCTCACTGAGCCCAGACAGGCTCAGCCAGGAATCAGCACATTAGGTCACAGAGGTCAGCTAGGAATCGGAATACTTTTGCAAGTCTTTCCTTTCAGCCTAACTGACCCGGACACCATCACGCCTTTAACACTGTAACCAACCCGTGACAGAGTCACAGAAGTAAGCCAGGAATCAGCGTGAATCGCGCATAAGCGCTATGATGTGCCTTTACACCTCACTGAGCCCAGACAGGCTCAGCCAGGAATCAGCACATTAGGTCACAGAGGTCAGCTAGGAATCGGCATACTTTTGCAAGTCTTTCCTTTAAGCCTAACTGACCCGGACCTTAGAGATAAAAAGTGGGAAGTAAAGTAATAAGTGATATAGACTCTTAGAGAATGTTAGTAAAGGATTTGGTTAAAGTCTCCTGCAATTGATCATTAGCATACCTTCATAATCTAGCAATGATACCTAACTCAGTATATCTAATTCGTTGCTTTGACTGTTGCTTCCTTTCTATATAGAGGACTACTTTTTGACTATCACTATCAATACTTTCTTTACATATATCACCGTCTACTTTGAGTCCTTATGTCTATTTTCTTCCTCAGAGGACTAGGCTACTCTGTCAATATATTTAACTTTTCTTCCATGAAGGGCTACTCTGGACAGTACAGTCACTGGTTTTCTTTTCATTAATTAAAGACTGAAATCAAAATACTATATAAAGTTGAAAAAACTTTGCCAATATTGAAGACTGCTGAATAAAGTTCTATTATCAATCAATGAAAGTTTGCCTGCCTACATAACAAACTGTCTAAGAACATAGAATGACCATAAATTACTAGTCTTTTGTTCCGATAAAAAACTAATGTTAAATAAAAAAAAAAAGTGAAAGATTAAAAACTTGCAGCAGGAGAGACATCACGGGCAGCAGAAGAGACGTCATGGGCAGCAGAAGAGATGTCATGGGCAGCAGAAGAGACAGCACACGCAGCAGAAGAGACAGCACACGCAGCAGAAGAGACAGCACATGCAGCAGAAGAGACATCACACGCAGCAGGAGTGATTAGTTTTCTAAGACATTTGACAGCCGCACTCGGTAGAACTTCAAAAGTTCAAACCTTTAGAAAATATTTTTTGTTGTGTAATTAATCCCTAATACAATAAAAACGAACGCACAAAAATGTCGAGTAAATAAATCCCGAATACAATGAAAACGAATGCACAAAAATGTCGGGTAAATAAATCCCGAAGACAATGAAAACTAACGCACAAAAATGTCGGGTAAATAAATCCCGAATACAATAAAAACGAACGCACAAAAATGTCGGGTAAATAAATCCCGAATACAATAAAAACGAACGCACAAAAATGTCGGGTAAATAAATCCCGAATACAATAAAAACGAACGCACAAAAATGTCGGGTAAATAAATCCCGAATACAATAAAAATGAACGCACAAAAATGTCGGGTAACTAAATCCCGAATACAATAAATATGAACGCACTAAAATGTCGGGTAAATAAATCCCGAACACAATAAAAACTAACGCACAAAAATGTCGGGTAAATAAATCCCGAATACAATAAAAATGAACGCACTAAAATGTCGGGTGAATAAATCCCGAATACAATAAAAACGAACGCACTAAAATGTCGGGTAAATAAATCCCGAATACACTAAAAACGAACGCACAAAATGTTGGGTAAATAAACCGGAATACAATAAAAATGAAGGTACAAAAATGTCGGGTAAATAAATCCCGAATACAATAAAAACGAACGCACAAAAATGTCTGGTAAATACCGAATACAATAAAAACGAACACACAAAAATGTCGGGTAAATAAATCCCGAATACAAACGCACAAAAATGTCGGGTAAATAAATCCCGAAAACAAACGCACTAAAATGTCGGGTAAATAAATCCCGAATAAAAACGCACAAAAATGTCGGGTAAATAAATCCCGAATACAGACGCACAAAAATGTTGGGTAAATAATCCCGAATACAGACGCACAAAAATGTCGGGTAGATAAATCCCGAATACAAACGCACAAAAATGTCGGGTAGATAAATCCCGAATACAAACGCACAAAAATGTCGGGTAAATAAATCCCGAATTCAAACGCATTAAAATGTCGGGTAGATAAATCCCGAATACAAACGCACTAAAATTTCGGGTAAATAAATCCCGAATACAAACGCACTAAAATGTCGGGTAAATAAATCCCGAATACAAACGCACTAAAATGTCGAGTAAATAAATCCCGAATACAATGAAAACTAACGCACAAAAATGACGGGTAAA
This sequence comes from Palaemon carinicauda, assembly GCF_036898095.1. Lineage (NCBI taxonomy): Eukaryota > Metazoa > Arthropoda > Malacostraca > Decapoda > Palaemonidae > Palaemon > Palaemon carinicauda. The sequence goes on from NW_027171873.1 coordinate 112,524, forward strand.
TAAATCCCGAATATAATAAAAACGAATGCACATAAATATCGGGTAAATGAATCCCGAATACAGTAAAAACGAAGGTAAATAAATCCCGAATACAAACGCATTAAAATGTCTGGTAAATAAATCCTGAATACAAACGCACTAAAATGTCGGATAAATCAATCCCGAATACAGACGCACAAAAATGTCGGGTAAATAATCCCAAATACAAACGCACAAAAATGTTGAGTAAATAAATCCCGAATACAAACGCACTAAAATGTCGGGTAAATAAATCCCGAATACAAACGCACTAAAAATGTCGGATAAATCAATCCCGAATACAGATGCACAAAAATGTCGGGTAAATAAATCCCGAATACAGACGCACAAAAATGTCGGGTAGATAAATCCCGAATACAAACGCACAAAAATGTCGGGTAGATAAATCCCGAATACAAACGCACAAAAATGTCGGGTAGATAAATCCCGAATACAAACGCACAAAAATGTCGGGTAAATAAATCCCGAATACAAACGCACTAAAATGTTAGGTAGATAAATCCCGAATACAAACGCACTAAAATGTCGGGTAAATAAATCCCGAATACAAACGCACTAAAATGTCGGGTAAATAAACCCCGAATGCAAACGCACAAAAATGTCGGGTAAATGAATCCCGAAT
>NW_027171874.1:0-100000 GCF_036898095.1 Palaemon carinicauda
CGAAACGAGTAAGGGCCGGGGTCAGAGATAATGCTTGAAATTTTTCGGTGTCAGATTTTGTGTTAGACTACAGCATAGAGTCGTTTTATGGGTATAAATGTGGTCATCGCATATTTTTGCTCTCCGGCTAAAATTATAGAAGATATATGTTTTTATTGAAAAAGGACCCTATTTTTGGGGTCCGAAACGAGTAAGGGCCGGGGTCAGAGATAATGCTTGAAATTTTTCGGTGTCAGATTTTGTGTTAGACTACAGCATAGAGTCGTTTTATGGGTATAAATGTGGTCATCGCATATTTTTGCTCTCCGGCTAAAATTATAGAAGATATATGAGTTTTTATTGAAAAAAACCCTATTTTTGGGGTCCGAAACGAGTAAGGGCCGGGGTCAGAGATAATGCTTGAAATTTTTCGGTGTCAGATTTTGTGTTAGACTACAGCATAGAGTCGTTTTATGGGTATAAATGTGGTCATCGCATATTTTCGCTCTCCGGCTAAAATTATAGAAGATATATGAGTTTTTATTGAAAAAGGACCCTATTTTTGGGGTCCGAAACGAGTAAGGGCCGGGGTCAGAGATAATGCTTGAAATTTTTCGGTGTCAGATTTTGTGTTAGACTACAGCATAGAGTCGTTTTATGGGTATAAAGGTGGTCATCGCATATTTTCGCTCTCCGGCTAAAATTATAGAAGATATGAGTTTTTATTGAAAAAGGACCCTATTTTTGGGGTCCGAAACGAGTAAGGGCCGGGGTCAGAGATAATGCTTGAAACTTTTCGGTGTCAGATTTTGTGTTAGACTACAGCATAGAGTCGTTTTATGGGTATAAATGTGGTTATCGCATATTTTTGCTCTCCGGCTAAAATTATAGAAGATATATGAGTTTTTATTGAAAAAGGACCCTATTTTTGGGGTCCGAAACGAGTAAGGGCCGGGGTCAGAGATAATGCTTGAAATTTTTCGGTGTCAGATTTTGTGTTAGACTACAGCATAGAGTCGTTTTATGGGTATAAATGTGGTCATCGCATATTTTCGCTCCCCGGCTAAAATTATAGAAGATATATGAGATTTTATTGAAAAAGGACCCTATTTTTGGGGTCCGAACGAGTAAGGGCCGGGGTCAGAGATAATGCTTGAAATTTTTCGGTGTCAGATTTTGTGTTAGACTACAGCATAGTCGTTTTATGGGTATAAATGTGGTCATCGCATATTTTTGCTCTCCGGCTAAAATTATAGAAGATATATGAGTTTTTATTGAAAAAGGACCCTATTTTTGGGGTCCGAAACGAGTAAGGGCCGGGGTCAGAGATAATGCTTGAAATTTTTCGGTGTCAGATTTTGTGTTAGACTACAGCATAGAGTCGTTTTATGGGTATAAATGTGGTCATCGCATATTTTTGCTCTCCGGCTAAAATTATAGAAGATATATGAGTTTTTATTGAAAAAGGACCCTATTTTTGGGGTCCGAAACGAGTAAGGGCCGGGGTCAGAGATAATGCTTGAAATTTTTCGGTGTCAGATTTTGTGTTAGACTACAGCATAGAGTCGTTTTATGGGTATAAATTTGGTCATCGCATATTTTCGCTCTCCGGCTAAAATTATAGAAGATATATGAGTTTTTATTGAAAAAGGACCCTATTTTTGGGGTCCGAAACGAGTAAGGGCCGGGGTCAGAGATAATGCTTGAAATTTTTCGGTGTCAGATTTTGTGTTAGACTACAGCATAGAGTCGTTTTAAGGGTATAAATGTGGTCATCGCATATTTTTGCTCTCCGGCTAAAATTATAGAAGATATATGAGTTTTTATTGAAAAAGGACCCTATTTTTGGGGTCCGAAACGAGTAAGGGCCGGGGTCAGAGATAATGCTTGAAATTTTTCGGTGTCAGATTTTGTGTTAGACTACAGCATAGAGTCGTTTTATGGGTATAAATGTGGTCATCGCATATTTTCGCTCTCCGGCTAAAATTATAGAAGATATATGAGTTTTTATTGAAAAAGGACCCTATTTTTGGGGTCCGAAACGAGTAAGGGCCGGGGTCAGAGATAATGCTTGAAATTTTTCGGTGTCAGATTTTGTGTTAGACTACAGCATAGAGTCGTTTAATGGGTATAAATGTGGCCATCGCATATTTTTGCTCTCCGGCTAAAATTATAGAAGATATATGTTTTTATTGAAAAAGGACCCTATTTTTGGGGTCCGAAACGAGTAAGGGCCGGGGTCAGAGATAATGCTTGAAATTTTTCGGTGTCAGATTTTGTGTTAGACTACAGCATAGAGTCGTTTTATGGGTATAAATGTGGTCATCGCATATTTTCGCTCTCCGGCTAAAATTATAGAAGATATATGAGTTTTTATTGAAAAAGGACCCTATTTTTGGGGTCCGAAACGAGTAAGGGCCGGGGTCAGAGATAATACTTGAAATTTTTCGGTGTCAGATTTTGTGTTAGACTACAGCATAGAGTCGTTTTATGGGTATAAATGTGGTCATCGCATATTTTTGCTCTCCGGCTAAAATTATAGAAGATATATGAGTTTTTATTGAAAAAGGACCCTATTTTTGGGGTCCGAAACGAGTAAGGGCCGGGGTCAGAGATAATGCTTGAAATTTTTCGGTGTCAGATTTTGTGTTAGACTACAGCATAGAGTCGTTTTATGGGTATAAATGTGGTCATCGCATATTTTTGCTCTCCGGCTAAAATTATAGAAGATATATGTTTTTATTGAAAAAGGACCCTATTTTTGGGGTCCGAAACGAGTAAGGGCCGGGGTCAGAGATAATGCCCGAAATTTTTCGGTGTCAGATTTTGTGTTAGACTACAGCATAGAGTCGTTTTAAGGGTATAAATGTGGTCATCGCATATTTTTGCTCTCCGGCTAAAATTATAGAAGATATATGTTTTTATTGAAAAAGGACCCTATTTTTGGGGTCCGAAACGAGTAAGGGCCGGGGTCAGAGATAATGCTTGAAATTTTTTGGTGTCAGATTTTGTGTTAGACTACAGCATAGAGTCGTTTTATGGGTATAAATGTGGTCATCGCATATTTTTGCTCTCCGGCTAAAATTATAGAAGATATATGAGTTTTTATTGAAAAAGGACCCTATTTTTGGGGTCCGAAACGAGTAAGGGCTGGGGTCAGAGATAATGCTTGAAATTTTTCGGTGTCAGATTTTGTGTTAGACTACAGCATAGAGTCGTTTTATGGGTATAAATGTGGTCATCGCATATTTTCGCTCTCCGGCTAAAATTATAGAAGATATATGAGTTTTTATTGAAAAAGGACCCTATTTTTGGGGTCCGAAACGAGTAAGGGCCGGGGTCAGAGATAATGCTTGAAATTTTTCGGTGTCAGATTTTGTGTTAGACTACAGCATAGAGTCGTTTTATGGGTATAAATGTGGTCATCGCATATTTTCGCTCTCCGGCTAAAATTATAGAAGATATATGAGTTTTTATTGAAAAAGGACCCTATTTTTGGGGTCCAAAACGAGTAAGGGCCGGGGTCAGAGATAATGCCCCAAATTTTTCGGTGTCAGATTTTGTGTTAGACTACAGCATAGAGTCGTTTTATGGGTATAAATGTGGTCATCGCATATTTTTGCTCTCCGGCTAAAATTATAGAAGATATATGTTTTTATTGAAAAAGGACCCTATTTTTGGGGTCCGAAACGAGTAAGGGCCGGGGTCAGAGATAATGCTTGAAATTTTTCGGTGTCAGATTTTGTGTTAGACTACAGCATAGAGTCGTTTTATGGGTATAAATGTGGTCATCGCATATTTTCGCTCTCCGGCTAATATTATAGAAGATATATGAGTTTTTATTGAAAAAGGACCCTATTTTTGGGGTCCGAAACGAGTAAGGGCCGGGGTCAGAGATAATGCTTGAAATTTTTCGGTGTCAGATTTTGTGTTAGACTACAGCATAGAGTCGTTTTATGGGTATAAATGTGGTCATCGCATATTTTCGCTCTCCGGCTAAAATTATAGAAGATATATGAGTTTTTATTGAAAAAGGACCCTATTTTTGGGGTCCGAAACGAGTAAGGGCCGGGGTCAGAGATAATACTTGAAATTTTTCGGTGTCAGATTTTGTGTTAGACTACAGCATAGAGTCGTTTTATGGGTATAAATGTGGTCATCGCATATTTTCGCTCTCCGGCTAAAATTATAGAAGATATATGAGTTTTTATTGAAAAAGGACCCTATTTTTGGGGTCCGAAACGAGTAAGGGCCGGGGTCAGAGATAATGCTTGAAATTTTTCATTGTCAGATTTTGTGTTAGACTACAGCATAGAGTCGTTTTATGGGTATAAATGTGGTCATCGCATATTTTTGCTCTCCGGCTAAAATTATAGAAGATATATGTTTTTATTGAAAAAGGACCCTATTTTTGGGGTCCGAAACGAGTAAGGGCCGGGGTCAGAGATAATGCCCGAAATTTTTCGGTGTCAGATTTTGTGTTAGACTACAGCATAGAGTCGTTTTATGGGTATAAATGTGGTCATCGCATATTTTTGCTCTCCCATGCTGAATCTTGGTGACGGGCAAGAGGGCTCTCGAACTTGGGGAAATTGCTCCCCCAGTTCGAATCTAAATTTCTCTCTTTCTTATCCTTTTCTTCCTCTTTATATTGCTTCAACCTTCTCCTAATATTATAAACTTTCTTTCATGATGCTGTCCCAACCCTATGAGTAAAATTTTCCATATGTATATGTGTATATTTTTACATATATATGTATGTTTATTATTTTTTTTTTCTATTTATGGCATGGATGTTTCTACATCTGTTATTGCCACTTGGGCGGATGTTTATGCATCCGGTATTGCTGCCTGCTTTGATGAATGTGAAAGGTGTCGCGGTTGGGAGGCGTTTGTGCTCAAAGCTATATGTGAGTGTATAGGATGATCTCAGCCATCCCGAAGATGGTTTGGACCTTTTTGGCGGAACTATTCCAAGTGTTGGGTCTTCGGAATCCAGGGGGATCCAATGCTTGGGGTAGGACTCTCGGCTTCTGGCCGGAAGCCCGTCATTACAGATATGGGGAGGATGATTCCATAGTTTCTTGGTCTCAGTCCTAACAGGCGGGTTCAGCTTACACCTGTGCCTCTATATCTGTTTTGATGCTATCCTTCGGGTAGGGTATGGAGTGGACCATCTGGGAAGTATACTCTTACTGTGCCGGTAGTGGAGAGTGTAAATTTCCTTCCCAACATGTGATGCCTTAATGTTCTCAAGCAGGTAAATCAAACATCAAAAAATCACTCTTCTCTCTTCTTTTTTATGATGGATTCTTGTGAAAATGACCCCACCTCCCCTGGATATGCTGACTCGCCCCCGGCACTGTTGACGACCTCTGGCAATTCATTTAAAGAAAACTCCGTTGACGACCTAGGAACTAAAAAGGACTGTTCTTTAAATATTCTGAAAAAGGGTAATTTGGGCAACACAGGAAAACTGAAAGTCCTGCACGTTACCCAAATCCCTTTAGAAGCTAATTATGATGTGCTACATAAAATATTTGAGTGTTACGGATCAATAAAAGAAATTAGAATGAAACTTCAAGATGATAATTGGGAATCTTGGTTATCATTTAATTGTCATGAGGAAGCATTTAATGCAAGCTGTAACATTGTTGATATTAAAGTAGGTAATATGAGTGTTAAGGGTGCTCTTTGTGATGGGGCACCTAAAGATCTGGATGTCTACAGACCAGCAGACTGGGCTGATAAAGATATAGAGGCAGATATACCATCCCAAAGAAAGCCAAAACCACCAATGTGGCTTCTTGCTCAATCTGTGGGAGGTACGGAAAATTATTTCAAGATATGCAAATTTCTTCAGAGGAAGGTAGGTACGATCGCACCTGGAGATATATCTCGATTCGGGAAGAAAAGTTTCTTGATAAAGGCCAAGTCATACACACAGTCTGTTATACTGTCTAATTTGAAGACAGTAAATGATGATATAAAATTGGACATCAAACCCCATCTAAACTTTAGCTATGGAAGGGGAGTGGTTTTTAATAGGGATCTGTATGAATTTACTGAAGAGGAGATATTGGCCATGTGTCCCCTATCAGTGTGGAAAGTACATAAAGTACCTGGAACATCAATGATTGTTCTTACTTTCCAGGATGCTGATGTACCTTTCCACATAGACATAGAAAACGAAAGGATCAGAGTTCAACCTTTTAAGCAGAAGCCACTGCAATGTTATAATTGCTTTAAATTTGGACATCCTTCCAAAGTTTGCAATAATGAAAAAATTTGTAATACTTGCTCCAAAATTTACCATGGGGATTGTACACTTGAGGCAAGATGCTTAAACTGCAACTCTAATCATAAATCTAATGATAGGAGCTGCCAGTTTTATAAGTTAGAAGAGGCTGCCCTCAATAAATCAATTATTGAACATGTAAGCGTGGGGCATGCCAAGAGATTATTAAATAAATCTAATACTTATGCAAAAACATTAAAAACAGGAGAAAAAGTTCCTCGGGAATCATCTCACCCACCTACTACTGTAGGTAGTTCTCGAAAAAGGAATTCACAATCTATTGATAAAGTGCTGCATAAGACAAGAACATCTCCTCCTAAAGATTTATCATTGAGTATCAACAAAAAGACATTGCCCACCACTATCAAACCTTTGTCCCCCATTACAAAGGATAGTACTAACCTCTCCCAGGCCATATCCTTGCCTGATTTAATGGAGATTCCACCTGACACCAAGTTATCAGGTGTACCTGTAGTGGGGAAGGTACAAAAACCTGGTAACCTGCAACCTATTAATCGTAAAAGAGAGAGACCTCCATCTCTCTCACCCCCTTCCATAAGAAATACTAGAATTATGACATCAAATAAATATGATGTTTTGTCTGTTGATGTTGGCGATCAACCAGAAGACAATTTAAATAAATCAGAAATTCAAGTTGAGGTCCACCATCCCCCTCAACAAATATATAAAAAAGATACAAAGAAAAACTCCAACGTAAAACCCAACATAACAAGACCATCTCTGAAGAAACCTACAAGTAATAATGTTAGATTAAAAACTGCTAATGGGAAGACCTCACCCAAGACGTCTTCCAGAAATAATCCATAGTTTTCTCCTCCATTTTGCAATGGAACTGTCAGGGTTTGAGGGCGAAATATGAAGAACTTAAGCTCCTAATTCATGAGCATTCCCCCATAATAGTATGTCTACAGGAAAGTATGCTTGATTCTAACACTCCTAGTCCTCGAGAGTATGTTAGCTATAGAACACCATATAATCAACAAGCAGGGAGCCATGGCGGAAGTCTCATGTACATTCGTCGAGATGTTCCCCAAATACCTATGTCTATACGTACAACCCTGCAGGCAGTTGTTGTACAAATTGATATAGGGAGAAAATATACAATATGCTCTCTGTACTTACCTCCAAATGATGATATTTTATATGATGATTTAGCAGAAGTTATTCAACAACTCCCTCAACCTTTTCTCTTACTGGGAGATATGAATGGTAGACATCCTTTATGGGGTGATGTTTTGGCCAACACAAGGGGCAATATTATCTCATCAATTGTGGAGAATGAGGATGTGGGGCTCCTTAATACAGGAGAGCCCACGCACTTCCATGTTCAGACAGGTACTTTGTCATGCATTGACCTTTCAATTGCAAGCTCTAACTGCCTTCTTGATTTTGATTGGAGGACATTAGATGATTGGCATACTAGTGATCATGCACCAATCATTATAAACACCAACAAGGGTCCACCTTTGCAAAGATCGCCACGTTGGAATCTAGACAAGGCAGACTGGGTTAAATTTTCCGAGCTAAATGAAATCGAAGGGAGAGCAGAACAGTTTGAAAGTATTGATGATGCTATAGACCTGCTGAATGGAACTCTTCATACAGCAGGAGTCAATTCAATTCCCAAAACAACAGGGTTATTCAAACGACGACCAGTCCCGTGGTGGTCTTCAGAACTAACTGCACTCCACAGAGCCACAAGAAGATCTCTAACACGATTGCGTAGACTCCGAACTGATGAGAATTTAATTATGTACAAGAAATGTAGAGCACAGTTCCGTCGTGCCATGAAAGAAGCAAGGCGCCAGTCATGGATGTCTTTTGTTTCCTCCATTAACAGTAGAACACCAGCATCTTCTGTGTGGAGGAAAGTAAAAAAGATAGCTGGCAAATTCACCCCCAACCCACCACCAGTGTTGAAGGTGAATGGCCAGTATGTAACTGAAGCAAATGAAGTTAGCAATGCCTTGGCTAATCATTTTTCAAATGTATCCAGCAAGTGTGAAGGAGCCCCTGGTCACCAGTATAGGAGCACTGTAGAAAATAAAATTTTAAATTTTGCAACAAGAAGGGAAGAGTCGTATAATTCTCCTTTCACTGAAAGAGAATTTGATTCCGCACTTGCTCATTGCAACGATACAGCCCCTGGACCCGATGGAATTCCATATGCAATGATTAAACATGTACATTTTAATACAAAGCTATTTATTTTAAGCATTATTAATAGAATATGGCATGATCATAGTTACCCAAGTGTTTGGGAACTAGCCATTATTTTAGCCTTTTTAAAACCCGGTAAAGACAAGTTTTTAGCAGCAAACTATCGTCCTATTGCATTGACATCTCGTTTATGTAAAATTATGGAGAAGATGGTCAATGCAAGGCTGATATGGTACCTTGAAAAGAAAGGTATTTTATCACCGATTCAATGTGGATTCCGAAAAATGCACTCAACGACTGATGTGTTGATACGACTTGAGTCTTCTATTTGTGAAGCCTTTGCTTCCAAACAGCACCATGTTACAGTATTTTTTGACCTTGAAAAGGCATATGATACCACATGGAGATATGGTATTCTTAAAACCATTCATGAATTGGGATTGAGAGGAGAGCTGCCACTATTTATTCAGGCATTTCTTTCACGTAGAGTTTTTCAAGTGAGAGTGGGGGAAACTCTATCAGAGAGTAAGTGCCAGGAAGAAGGAGTTCCTCAGGGTAGTGTGCTGAGTGTAACCCTTTTTGCACTAGCAATTAATGGGATATCCTCAGCCATTCCCCAGGATGTTCTCTCAACACTATTTGTGGATGATCTCTCAATATCATTTGCTGGCACTAGAATGGCAATGGTTGAGAGAAAAATCCAACTCTCTATTGATAAAATTATCCAGTGGGCTGACATGAATGGATTTAAGTTCTCGACATGTAAAACTACCATTGTCCATTTTTGTCGTATCCGGGGAGTACATCCAGACCCGGATATATACATTAAAGGTCAACGGATACCATGTGTATCGGAAACCAAATTTTTAGGTTTGATATTTGACTGTAGACTTACATGGGTTTCTCACCTAAAAGCGCTAAAAGCTAAATGTGTTGAAGCTCTGAATATCTTAAAAGTATTGTCCCATACATCATGGGGGGCAGACCGTAATACTATTTTAAAATTATACAAGGCCTTGATTTTTTCCAAAATTAGTTATGGTTGTGAGGTATATTCTTCAGCCACCCCAAGCCGGTTAAAAATATTAGACTCGATACATCATGCAGGTATTAGATTATCTACTGGAGCTTTTAAAACCTCGCCTATCCCAAGTCTCCTTGTTGATGCTGGAGAGTTACCTCTAGACCTTTACCGAATGTCTTCCATTCTTCGGTATTGGTTTAGATTGCAAAGACTCCCTAGCTCTCTAGCCTTTCAGACTGCAAGCCTTGTAAGACACGCATCATACTTTGAGTTGCACCCAAAATCTCCTCAACCTTATGGCTTTCGGGTGAAACGATTTTTAAATAGTCTGGATATAATTAGAAATAAGGTACTTCCATTCAAGGTATCATCAACGCCTCCATGGAAATTACCTGACATATCATTTTGTAAATACTTTATTGGAGTTAAGAAGAATATGACTGACTTAGAATCCAGGTCTCTTTTTATGGAACATGTCGAAGAACATAGGGGATCGACTTTTATATAAACTGATGGCTCCAAATCTGATGCTGGCGTTGGATTTGGAGTACATAGTAATGATTTTAATTGTAGAGGTGCACTTCCTCTAACAGCTTCCATATTTACTGCCGAACTGTATGGCATATTAACCGCTATTGAGAAAATAGCTTTGGAAAAGGAGGGTAATTTTACAATTTTTAGTGATGCAAGGAGTGTTCTTCAGGCTTTAGAAGTTTTTAATTCTAGTAACCCTCTAGTTTTAAAGATTTTAGAATGGCTTTTTATTATTGGACGGAAAGGTATAACTGTTCGATTTTGTTGGGTTCCAGCACATGTAGGTGTGTCTGGGAATGAGAAGGCAGATTTACTGGCGAAGAATGCGGCATCCGAGTTGTTACCAAGGAGGTATCCCATTCCATGTAACGATCTCCTACCTTACATCAAGAAATTGGTTTGTGATAAATGGCAACAGCACTGGGACAGTCAAGACGGCAATAAAATGAGGGAAGTAACAAATATCATATCACCTTGGAGGTATAACATGATTCCCCGAAAATGGGAGACGACTCTTTGTCGTCTCCGTATTGGTCACACACGGTTGACACACGAGTTTCTGCTGAAGGGCCAACACCAACCGTATTGCGAGGACTGCTTAGTACCTTTAACAGTGAGGCATTTGTTGACCGAATGCCCTAATTTTACTAACCTAAGAAATAGATATCTGTTTGAGGCTCAAGGTGAGGATGGCAGGTTTATCCTTGCCAAGATCCCCCCAGATGCTGAAGCCTTGACGAGGATGGGGGGCTTAGGGATTAGCAGCTGGGCTCTAATGAACAGTGGGAACTATTTCCCATTGGACCTCGGTGCCCAGCTGTCGATTCAACTAAATCAGTCAGCACTTTCTCTTTTACTTTTGATTATTTCTTATTTCCTCCCATCTCTTCCTTTTGGGCTCGATATTGTTGACGACTTTGGCATGTTCGATTTTACTTTGGATGCCGCTTTGTATTTGGCAGAGTGTGGGATGGAGTGCATTCCATCTCAACCTGTGCCAATTTAGACGCCATCACCCTCTGGCAGACCCCATTGGGTGCAGACCAAGTCTGTTAAGAGTCGGGCTCCAGTGATCCGGTCTTAAGTCACCCATATTTGCGGGTAATGGTTGACGCCAGGCATTGGAGTCGACGGTGGGAGGGGCTAACTACCCCCACTGACCAGTGTACGCCCACCTTAAGAGAGGCAGCCCCTCTCTAATAGAGGACTGGTCCCCGCTGAAGCCTCTTCTCGTGTTGGGCCACATGGGATAGGAGGACTGACATCCTCCGATAAGAGGTGGATAACCCGGCTTGCTTTTTCAAAAAAACCCAACACCTCTGTTGACGACCTGGAAAATACAAACATGGACCTCGGCACAGACAGCTCCAACTCGGGTTCTAACATTGTAACGTTAGAACCTTATTCACGTCATGTGAATAATAAAATGCTAGAGAAGAAGAGAGAGAGAGTGAAAAATTATGACAGTACAGAAAGATATAGAAAAGTAGAAGTATTACCTGGTCACTATGAAGTAGTGAATTATGAAAAATTTTTTATCTTGGAATTTGAAAACGGAAGAAATGAGCGTATAAATGTTTTTAAAGCTAATAGAGAAATAGTTACCTTATGTGGAGGGCAGCCAAAAATTTTACCCCAGGGAAATGGAAGTCTCTTGATAGAGACACTCTCCCCATTACAAGGTGAAAGGTTAAAAACACTTACAACATTGAATGGTCATAGCGTAAAATGCGTTTCACACCCTACTTTCAACCAGAGTAGAGGTGTGATATATGCTCCAGAATTGTTGGATATAGAGGAGAAAGAAATAGAGGATGAACTGAGAAGTCAAGGAGTAGTTAAAGTAGTCAGAATGAGAAAGAGAGTTGGAGAACAACGTATCCCTCTTGCTACTCTGATTATAACATTTGATCAATGCCGATTACCAAATGTTATAAAAGCTGGATGGCTATCTTTGAAGGTAAAACCATATATCCCGTCACCATTGCGATGTTATCATTGCCAAATGTATGGCCATTTAAGCCAGAAATGTAAAGAAAAACTAAACAATAAGCCAGCTGTTTGTGCCAACTGTGGAAAAAGTAGTCATGGAGTATGCATAGAAAACCCTAATTGCATACATTGTGGGGAAGCACACCCAGCTACATCTAAAAGCTGCATTAAGTTTATTTTTGAAAAAGAAATTCAGGCCATTAGGACCATGGAAAGGGTTACTTTTAAAGAGGCTCGTAAAAGAGCTCTTGAAAAGCAAATAAGACCAGGGGAACCTTTTTCAATGGTTCTGAAGAAAAACTTGTCAAACCACACAGACGAAAATTATATCTCTACTTCTAAGATAAAGAAACAAATGAAAGTAGTTAAAGAGGTTGAAAGTCCCATCGAAAATCTATATCCAGAAATTGTGGAAAAATCAAAACGGACACTTAAAGATCTGAAAATTATTCAAAAGCCAGCTACTCCGATTTTAAACAATAGTACAAACCTCTCACAGGCCGTTTCCTTGCCTGATCTGATGGAGGTTGCACTCGAAACCAATTTACCTGGTGAACCCGTAGTGGGGAAGTCGCAAAAACCTGACAGATCACAACCTTTTAATCGAAAAAGAGAGAGACCTCCCTCCCTCTCTCCTCCTACCATAAGAAACATTAAAGTCACGACTTCCAATAAATATGATATCTTGTCTGCTGATGTTTCTGAACAACTAGAAGGTAAATTGAACCAATCAGAAATTCAAGTTGAGGTCCACCATCCTCCTCAACAATTAGATCAAAAGGACACAAAGAAAAAGAGAAACACAAAACCCACTATATCAAGATCCTCTCTAGAGTTACCTCCGGGAAACATTGTTAGATCAAATATTGCCAATGGGAAGACTTCATCTAAGGTGTCTTCCAAAAAATAAAACATAGTTTTTTCCACCATTCTGCAATGGAATTGCCAGGGTTTAAGGGCGAAATATGAACAACTTAAGCTCCTCATACGTGAGCACTCCCCTATAACAGTATGTCTACAAGAAAGCAAGCTCGAGGCTAATACTCCTTGTCCTCGAGAGTATGTTAGCTATAGGACACCATATGATCAACGAGCAGGGAGCCATGGGGGAAGTCTTATATACGTTCGTCGAGATGTTCCCCAAATATCTTTGTCTATCTGTACCCCTCTGCAGGCAGTGGCTGTACAGATTGATATAGGGAGAAAATACACAATCTGTTCTCTTTACTTGCCTCCAAATGATAACATCTCATATGATAATATAGTAGAGGTGATTAAACAACTCCCACAACCCTTTCTCTTACTAGGAGACCTTACTAGTAGACATCCTTTATGGGGTGATGTTTTAGCAAATGCAAGGGGTAATATTATGTCGTCAATTTTGGAGAATGAAGATGTCGGACTCCTCAATACAGGAGAGCCCACACATTTTCATGTACAGACAGGTACCTTGTCCTGCATTGACTTATCGGTTGCAAGCTCTAACTGTCTTCTCGATTTTAATTGGAGAACATTAGATGATTGGCATACTAGTGATCATGCACCAATCATTATAAACACCAACAATGGTCCACCTTTACAAAGATCACCTCGATGGAATCTTGATAAGGCGGACTGGAATAGATTTCGGGAAATTGAAGGAAATGCAGAACAGTTTGAAAGAGTTGATGATGCCATAGACTTACTTAATGGAACTCTTCACACAGCAGGAGTGAATTCCATTCCCAAAACAACTGGGATATTCAGACGACGACCAGTCCCCTGGTGGTCGTCAGAACTAACTGCCCTGCACAGAGCCACAAGAAAGTCTTTAACTCGATTGCGCATGCACCGTAATGAGGAGAATTTAGTCATATACAAGAAATGTAGAGCACAGTTCCGCCGTGCCATGAAAGAAGCTAGGCGCCAGTCTTGGATGTCCTTTGTTTCCTCCATCAACAGTAGAACACCAACATCATCTGTGTGGAGGAAAGTCAAAAAGATAGCAGGAAAATTCACCCCAAACCCACCACCAGTGTTAAAGATAAATGGCCAGTATATGACTGGAGCAACCGAAGTTAGCAATGCCCTGGCTGACCATTTCTCAAATGTATCGCGCAAGTGTCAAGCAGCTCCTGGTCACCAGTATAGGAGCAATGAAGAAAAGAAAGTTTTAAACTTCGCAACAAGAAAGCAAGAGTCATACAATTCTCCATTTACTGAAAGAGAATTTGATTCTGCTCTTGCTACTTGTAACGATACAGCCCCTGGACCCGATGGAATTCCATATGCAATGATTAAACATGTACCTTTTAATACAAAGTTATTTATTTTAAGCATTTTTAATAGAATATGGCATAATACTAGTTATCCAAGTGTTTGGGAACTAGCCATTATTTTAGCCTTTTTAAAACCCGGTAAGGACAAGTTTTTAGCAGCAAACTACCGACCTATTGCATTGACATCTTGTTTATGTAAAATCATGGAGAAGATGGTCAATGCAAGACTGATTTGGTACCTTGAAAAGAAGAATATTTTATCACCCATTCAATGTGGATTCAGGAAAATGCACTCAACGACTGATGTGCTGATACAACTTGAGTCCTCCATTTGTGAAGCCTTTGCTTCCAAACAGCACCATGTGACAGTTTTTTTTTATCTTGAAAAGGCATATGATACCACATGGAGATACGGTATACTTAAAAGAATCCATGAGTGCGGATTGAGAGGTGAGCTACCACTATTCATCCAGTCATTTCTTTCACATAGAGTTTTCCAAGTGAGAGTTGGGGAAGCTCTATCACAGAGTAAATGCCAGGAAGAAGGAGTTCCTCAGGGGAGTGTGCTGAGTGTAACCCTTTTTGCACTAGCAATTAATGGGATATCCTCAGTCATTCCCCGGGATGTTCTTGCAACATTATTTGTGGATGATCTCTCCATATCATTTGCTGGAGCCAGAATGGCAATGGTTGAGAGAAAAATCCAACTCTCTATTGATAAAATTATCCATTGGGCCGATATGAATGGATTTAAGTTCTCAACAAGTAAAACTACAATTGTCCATTTCTGTCGTATACGGGGAGTACATCCAGACCCGGATATATACATCAAAGGTCAACGGATCCCATGTGCAAGTGAAGCCAAATTTTTAGGGTTGATATTTGATTGTAGGCTTACATGGGTTTCTCACTTAAAAACATTAAAAGCTAAATGTGTTGAAGCTATGAATCTTTTAAAAGTCTTGTCCCATACATCATGGGGGGCAGACCGCAATACAATTTTAAAATTATACAAGGCCTTGATATTTTCCAAAATTAGTTATGGATGCGAAATATACTCCTCAGCAACCCCAAGCCGGTTAAAAATACTAGATTCAATACATCATGCTAGCATTAGATTGTCCACAGGAGCCTTTAGAACCTCCCCTATCACAAGTCTCCTTGTTGATGCTGGGGAGTTGCCTCTGGACCTTTACCGAATGTCCTCTATTATTCGGTATTGGTTTAGATTGCAAAGACTCCCCAATTCTTCAGCCTTTCAAACTGCAAGCCTTGTAAGGCACTCAACCTACTTTGAGTTGCACCCAAAATCTCCTCAACCTTTTGGGTTTCGGGTTAACCAATTATTAAACAATCTGGATATAATTAGAAATAAGGTGCTTCCATTCAAGGTATCATCAACGCCTCCATGGAAATTACCTGACATATCTTTTTGTAGATACTTTATTGGAGTTAAGAAGAATTTGACTGACTTAGAATCCAGGTCTCTTTTTATGGAACATGTTGAAGAACATAGAGGATCGACTTTTATATATACTGATGGCTCCAAATCTGATGCTGGCGTTGGATTTGGAGTACATAGTAATGATTTTAACTGTAGAGGTGCACTTCCTCTAACAGCTTCCATATTTACTGCCGAACTGTATGGCATATTAACCGCTATTGAGAAAATAGCTTTGGAAAAGGAGGGTAATTTTACAATTTTTAGTGATGCAAGGAGTGTTCTTCAGGCTTTAGAAGTTTTTAATTCTAGTAACCCTCTAGTTTTAAAGATTTTAGAATGGCTTTTTATTATTGGACGGAAAGGTATAACTGTTCGATTTTGTTGGGTTCCAGCACATGTAGGTGTGTCTGGGAATGAGAAGGCAGATTTACTGGCGAAGAATGCGGCATCCGAGTTGCTACCAAGGAGGTATCCCATTCCATGTAACGATTTCCTACCTTACATCAAGAAATTGGTATGTGATAAATGGCAACAGCACTGGGATAGTCAAGATGGCAATAAAATGAGGGAAGTAACAAATATCATATCACCTTGGAGGTATAACATGATTCCCCGAAAATGGGAGACGACTCTTTGTCGTCTCCGTATTGGTCACACACGGTTGACACACGAGTTTCTGCTGAAGGGCCAACACCAACAGTATTGCGAGGACTGCTTAGTAGCCTACCTTTAACAGTGAGGCATTTGTTGACCGAATGCCCTAATTTTACTAACTTAAGAAATAGATATCTGTTTGAGGCTCGAGGTGAGGATGGCAGGTTTATCCTTGCCAAGATTCTTGGACATGATGTGTCTTACTATGCGAGCGGAATTTTTAGATTTATTTCAGAAGCAGGTCTTCTGAAAACTATTTAACTATTGTAATGACTTCTTAATTCTTATGGTTTTAATCGAATTCTCTTTTAATTTTCATATACAGTAAATGGTATCGGCGTCAATGACCTTAAATGTCAGGATGCCAGAAAACTTTCAATCAATCAATCAATCAATTAAAGTGTGAAAAACAATTTCATTTATTTCATAATAGCCAAAATTAGTTCTATCATCCTGGAAACTTTATAAAGTACTTATTTTTTTGTTTGTTTTAAGCCTTGCAAGCATTTTAAGGCAAAGCAGATAATGTAACACCATATTTTTTCTCAATTTTTTGTGTATATGAGCAAGATGAAAATTATATCGCTTTCTTTATGTAAACATAGTTATCTATTTATGTTGCAAATGATTTAAATCAACATTGAGGTCTATTTTAATGTTAACTGGTGGCTAATTACAAGTTTATCTATTATTTTTATTTTTTAACAAATATTTTGTTTGAGGCCTCCTTTCTTTTTGAAGCTTCATTTCACCATCTTATATTGTGATGAAAAAATTGTGTTTCGGAGAGAAGGTGGCTCAATTATTGTACTTTATAGTGATCACTTCAAATTTAGGTTATTTCACTAGAAAAAATGTTTTATGAATTAAAAGAAAAAAAAACTATGGTTCGTCCAGAACTCGCCCTATACTACGAATATGTTTTTATATGATTATGTATATACGTATCAACATTAATGTTTCCCAATGTAGGCTATATTGCATTTTAATTTTTTATTGGTCATTTATACATAATATTATGGACATTTAATCAAAATAAAGATTATTTGGATTATTTTATATTCTATCATATGAACACCATGAAATTATGCCAGCCAGAAATGAAAAATTGTAATATCTTTCATATGTGAGTAATATAATGTAGCATAAATTAAAGTAAGTGTTATAATAAAGTAATAATTATAATAAAATACAGTACTTATAGTATTAAAGTAAATAATTTTATCATATAATGGGGAATAAAGTCATGATAATATACGTTAAACTGAATCACAATATACAAAATGACCCAAGAAATGCCAGCATCTGTATTATCATTTCATATTTCGTATTGTATTTTCACATAATGAGACCTAAAACTAATAAAAAATACAACTAAAATTTATATATAACTCTTTAAACAAGTATTAAAACTCTCATATAGTATAAATAAGTATTTAAAAAGGGAAAATAAATTTAGTAACTGGAACCTTTTTAACTTTTCTTCCGGGTTTTGGATCCCGAGAAAAATGTAAACAAACATTTGAAGGAATGAAGAGCCAAGACTCCTGATTCGTCTTATATATATGAAATTAAAGGTAAATTATGAATAATTTTGTATTCATATGATATAATATAATACTAATGGCTTAATAATTAAATAAATTACCCCCAACATTATATATTAGGCTTAAAAAATGTCTTTTTTTAGGCTTAGATTGCTGGTAAAGAAGTATGTTTCTTCGGTCATGTGTACCCTAGGATTGGCCGGGTAGATTAGGGCATTGTTTTTACGTGTTTTGTTTGTTAATTTGGTTGTTTTTATTGTTTTTTCATCATTTAGGACAATATTCTAGTCCGTGGGAGGATGGATCCAGGACTATTGGCCCTAGACAACCCTGGCCATATTGAGAAAACTTGTCGTAGATTAAGGCATTGTTTTACGTGTTTTGTTTGTTATTTTAGTTGTTTTTATTGTTTTTTTAATCATTTAGGACAATATTCTAGCCCGTGGGAGGATGGATCAAGGACTATTGGCCCTAGACAACCCTGGCCATATTGAGGCAACTTGTCCTGAAGGATGTCTGTAAAGTCATGTGTACCCTAGGATTGGCCAAGTATATTATATCATTATTTTACTTCTTTTAATGATATTTTGATTATTTTTATTGTTTTTAATCATATGGAACAATATTCTAGCCATATTTATATTTATTTACACTTAAAGATTAAAATCGGAATTATTTATAAATGAAAAATGTGAAAATCAATATACAGAAATAAAAGGCGTCTGTTAACAATGTCTGTACTCTTAATTCAAATAGCCTGTACAGGGCTGTTAATTCTCTATATGATTTCCAGTATTATAAAAAAAAAGTTCTATATAGTAACAGTTTAAAATTTGATGTTTTATGTCAATATATCGTTCTTTTATTCTACTAAATAGAATGCATAAATTTACAAATTTTTTGTCCAAAAAAAAAAAAAAGCTTTAATTCTTTTATCTTTGTTTCAGCTGGGGTGTATGTATAATAACGGCCACCTGTAAGATGAAGACTTAAGTATACTGTAATGTAAGGGGGTCGCAGGGGGGCATCAGCCCCCTATTAGGTAAGTGGTAAGCACACGTCTCGTAGGTTAGGTTAGGGGGGGCGAAGTTTAGTGGGTGTCCATATTTTTATGCTTGCTGAAGGAACTGGCCGTTGTTGTACAAAGGCTCCAATACAATGTTCCTAATAAATAAATAAGGAGTTATTGGTATATTTTCAAGTAATTTATGTTTCTGATGGAAATGTAAAGGGAAAAACCAATATTTTTCAAATTGTAGGAATTATTTTGAAATGGAAATAACGTTAGGGCACCTCCTAACCTAAGGTTTCCATCGTGACCCCACGAGCTGATCCTTGCTTACTTCCCAACCCGTGGGAAGTGTATCACACCCGTGTAGGCCACCGTACCCTTAGCTTACCCTAAGACTAAATCTCAACCTAGTGTTTGCTTCTCAAACAGCTTAACTCCTGAAACTGGTTTTGTTCCTGTGCAAAATACAAACCGTCCGCTCTTTACTTTGGAGTATTATTTCGGCGATGCTGAAACCAGCCGATAAAGCATTTTTGTCAGGGTGTAACAACCCGCCTCTAGTTAGCGCTCACACCAGCACTAGCGACTAACCATCACTTTCTATTTCAGCTCGGTAAATACGTAGTCTTTCTCTCTCGCCAACCTTTTTAACCGGTTTTCGGTTAAAAGTAACTGGCCAAATGCTTAATAAAATGCCCATTTGTTTTGAGCTGCCTTCATTGGTTCTCACGGGTTCCCTGTGCAAGGAAGGTTGTGAGGTACGAGAGACTGACCATAGCCGAGTGATGCTTTATTCCTGAGATGGGCAGAGGACATTGACCTGTGCGGACAGCAAAGTAGCACCCTGCTGGGCAGGTGACTGACCGACTGCGAACAGGCATTTGTGTTTTCTAACATTGACGTTATGATTAATATAAAAGCCCACACTTTACTGTACATATAATAATGAATCACACATAAAAATGAAGGGCAAATGATTTTGCGCCTAAATGCATAATCAATATATACAGGGTATTTACAGAGAATACTGTATTTACAATGCTGAAAAGTGTGCTACAACGTCCTACCTGTTGTCTTTGCAACTACTTACCTCCCCAAGACAGTTATTAAAAGGGGATCATTTTAATGATTGTATGAAAAGAAATAATGGGTAAAATATACATATTAGTTGCTGTAGCAAGACGGGGGTTGCAGGCATCCCCTTCGTCGAAACACTATGACTGGAGGGCCGTTATTCTCGATACGCAGTCTCAGGATGCAGCCCCGTTGAGGAGAAACAGGGGGTTTGACTGCTGGTTGTAGTTTCTTGGAACTGCGTCTGGTCGGACTTCTTGCGTCTTCTATTTGTTTGTTCTGGGGAAGTACTCGTGGGCGCCGCCCTTGCTGCTCGTACACGTCGACATCGCTTTGTGAACGAGCAGGCCTTAATCTGTCCACAGTCAGCCAGTCTTCTGTTTCGTGGACCATGACCTTAAATGCCTTCTTCGTCCTCTCCAGCACATGATAGGGCCCATTATAAGGATGTGAGAGTGGGAGCTAGTGACCGTCCTGTCTGACGAAGACGTAGGGGCAGGTGTCCAGCGAGGCAGGTCTAAATTGCTTTGTCCTGTCTACATACGTTTTGTGGCAGGGCGTGAATTTTCCTGCGCTTTCACAAAGCTGGGCGAGGTTGACGTCTTCGGTGTCTGGATTGAAGGGGAAAAACTAGCCAGGGGCCATGAGCGTTTCCCCATAGACTTTTTCTGCCGAAGAGGCATCACCGTTTGCTTTCGCAGCCGTTCGAAGACCGAGGAGGAGCCAGGGAAGTTGCTCAACCCAATTCTCGTCTGTGCATCGAGCCATTAAGGCCGCTTTCAGGAACCAATGGCCTCTTTCGACCATGCCGTTGGCTGTGTGGTTTTAGGCAGTCGTGCTGTGCAGGTTGGTCCCCATCAGGCGAGTGAGGGATACTCAGAAGATCGAGATGGAAGTGGGTCCCCTGTCGGTTGTCATGTTGTCCGGGACCCCAAAATGGCTGACCCAGCCGGAGAGAAGTTCCTGGGTGTAGGTGTCAGTCGATGCTTTGGTCATGGGAGTTGCCTCTGGCCACCTCATTGGACGGTCGATCATTGTGAGGAGGTACTTGGCATTGCCGGAGGGTGGTAAGGGCCCCACAATGTTGCCGTGGATATGTCCGAACCGTCGCCTGGGTTGACGGAAACTGCTGACTATGGATGGAGTTGATGCTGATTCTTGACAAAGCGTCAGCCACAGTGTTTTTTCCCCCCGGGACGTAGCTAATAGTGCAGCCGAAGTCGGAGATGGGCGCCAAGTATCGTTGCTGTTGGGTGGACCATGCATCCCCAGGCTTGGTGATGTGAGGAAGTACCTGGTGTCACCCGAGGGTGGTGAAGGCGTCACAATGTCGACGTGGATATGTCCAACCCGTCGCATAGGTTGAGGGAAACTGCCGACTCCTGACTCGGTGTGACGGCTGACCTTGCTGGTTTGACACGCCGTACATGCACCTGCCGACTCGTATGAGTCCTTCCTGATCCCCAGCCACACGAACTTTGGTGGTAGTCCTCGATGAGGGGTGTGAGAGACCGTGGATGACGTTGAATACCAGCCTTTATCTCATCGGTGGGATGAAAGGTCAAGGGCGGCCTGTGCTGATATCGCAGAGCAGAGTGGGGCCGTTGGGATGTAACTTGACGTCCTGCCATCGAAAGGAGGTCGAGGAGGACCTCGCGTCTGCTGTGGTGGAGTCGCCTGTTTGTTCCTGGGCTGATTTCCTCGTAGTCCACCCCGATGAGGATGGAGTTGATGCTGATTCTTGACAGAGCATCGGCCACAGGGTTTTTTCCCACTGGGACATAGCTAATAGTGCAGCCGAACTCAGAGATGGCCGCCAGGTGTCGTTGCTGTCGGGCGGACCATGCGTCCCTGGGCTTGGTGAAGGCATGGACCAGAGGCTGGTGGTCTGTCTGGATGATGAATGAAGCTCCCCCTAGCAGGTATTTCAAGTCCCTTATGGCGAGGTACACTGCCAGAAGCTTGCGTTTGAAAGTGCTGTAGCGAGTCTCGGATGGTTTTAACATCCTGCTGAAGAAGGTGAATGGTTGGGGCACGTTGCTGATCACCTGCTTTAGGATGGTGCCGCATCCAACGTACTGGCGTCCGTAGTTAACCTCGGGTGACCCGTGGTCTTGGTACACCATGGTTGTGGCCATGTAGAGGGCAGTTTTTGTTTGCTCGAAGAGTACTTGTTGAGAGGGACCCCACTGTAGCTTTTTTGGTTTCCCCTTCAGGACGTTGAGAAGAGGTTTCATCAAACTGGCGACATTGGGTAAGAACTTCTTGTAGTAGTTCGTCATGCCGATGAATTCTTGAAGGGACTTCACGGAGGTCGGCGTGGAGAATTGGTTTATGGACTCCACCTTCGACGTCACAGGATGCATGCCCCTTTTTTGATAGTTCACGTCCCAGGAACTCCACCTTCTCAGCCCCGAACGTGCATTTGTCGAAGCGTACCACGAGGCCATTCTCCTACTGCCGCTTCAGAACCGTCCTCAGGTGTCCCAGGTGTTCCTCCCGCATCTTGGAGAGCACGAGTATGTCGTCAACGTAGACGGCGCAGAAGGGAAGGTCCCCCAAGATGCTGTCCATCGTTTCTCAGGCTAAACGTCGAGTAGGAAAAGACGTAGGACCCAAAGGGGGTGATGATGGCTGTCTTTGGGATGTCATCGGGCTGAATGGGGACCTGAAAATAAGACTTTTAAGAGATCTATCTTGGAGAAAATAATGGCCCGTGAAGGGCCCCGGTGAGATCCTGCATGTTTGGCAACGGTAAGTGGTCAAGTGTCGTGGCCAGATTTAGGCGTCTATAATCGCCTTTTTGCAGATTCCTATGCGCTCTGTCTCCTGGAAGGTATGCTTGGCGTCCTGTATCTTCTGCGGAGGGAGGCTTCTAAACCATCAGTGGGTTTGGGGACCCGTCGTTGAGATATGGTGGAATATTCCATGCTTGGCAGGGAACCCCTTCAGTTGGTGGAGCTCGGGTTTGAAGACCTCCGGGAATTCCTGCGGCAGGCAGCTGTATTCATGGGGCGTGACTGAGCACATTTGGGAAGGCTGGTCCTGCTGGAGAGGTGGTGGGACTGGTAGGTCCCTTGCTCAACTAGTCGTTTGCGACGCATGTCTACCAGCAGTCCGTGGTGAGCGAGGAGGGGCACCTTGACATCTGTGATCAGGAATGGCCAGCTGTAATTCCGGGCCTATGATTGATATCTTCAGTGTCCTTATCCCGTATTAGGTTATGGGGCTGCTGTTCGTGACAACCAGGGCGGCCCTTTCGTCTGATTGGAGGCCTTGACCATTCTTTGAAGGTGGGAATGTTGACACCGTAGCGCAGGTACTCACTAAGAACCTTTTTCCTGAGATTACGTCGAGGATGTAGAAGCCCGTGTGATCGGGCCTCGCCTGCTCCACGGTTGCTTGTAGGCGTGGTCGCCCACCTAGATTTTTTAGATGAGTGCACTGTTGGACTCGTTTTCTCCCCTTTCCTCCAGACTTGGTGGAAGTAGCACCATCTGGGAAAGTAAAGCCCTTGTGGTAGTGGTCCTCTCGTTGTTGCTGTTGCTCCTGCTGGGGGCGCTGCTGGCGTTGCTGCTACTGTCCATGCAGCGGAAGCCGTGGGCAGGAGTATTGGGGTCTCCCGCTGTGGATCGTGTTGACCCCTACTTCGTCTGGCTCCTCTGTGACGGCATTGACAGAGGTGGTGGCGCGTATCTGGCAGCCTGGGTTTGCCAGGTGGAGTTTGTCGGCCTTCGCGACCAACGATGGAACGTCCAGGCCCTCGGCACCCTCCAACTGGGCGCTGATGCTTTTGGGAAGGCAACGCACGTAGATCTACCTTGACAGGCTTATCCCCTTGGGACGCCCATCGCAGCCGAGCTCGTTCAGCAGGAGGATGTCCATCAGTTCGTCCCAGGCTGCTGAGGGACGTATGTCGCCGAGGGGCATTGTCATCAGGTCGAGGGCTCTCTGGGCCCTCAGGGGTACCGGGAGGTCGTAGATGTCCATCAGTTTCTTCTTCAGGTTGCTGTACCTCATGGGTCCCGGCCTCTGTTTCAGCGAGGGGGAACTCCTCCTAAATGCGTCTGGTGTTAGCATTAGCCTCACCATGTCCGATTTGATTATTTCATCGATGATGTTTGCCAACCTGAAGTTTGACTCAGCACGCTGAAACCATACCGTTGCTGCGTCCGGTGTGAATGGAGGGAGCTGTAACTTCTGTCCCATCGACATCTGTGGAGCCATTTGCGTTACTTGTGTGAATGTCGTGCCATGCCCTTCGGTTGCGAGGGGCGAGTTACGGTAGACGTCTGAATCTGTCATCTGACCTCACACTCCGAAACTCGGTAGTGAGCCGTATTTAGTCCACTAACGGAGTAGGAATTCCAATTTGCTGAAGTAGCTAATTGCCATGGCAAAACTGCATTTGGAAATGCCAGAACGCAAAATGATTTGTGCTGTAATAAGTCCATTAGTGGCGTTGGGGTATGTGGTGTTGAGTTCGCTAGTATCAGATGGCGTTCGCGAGTTCTTGCCACCATTCGCTCATTTTCACCACGTTCGCTGGTAAATCTAGACGAACCTCAGCGCCTTAGTACCGGAGACGAGGGTTTGTGAGACCTTGCCTCGCCTTAGTTCCCATGGCAGTTTGCGAGCCTATTGCCTCATGCGAGATCCCCATCTCGTCTTAGTACCCATGGTAAATTTGGGAGACCCTCGTCTCGCCTTATTGACAATGGCGGGTTTATGAAACCCTCCTCGCCAAGGCTACTGTAGTGTACACTACTGTCTCTAGCAGTGAAGGTAAGATTCAATGCTGACATTTTTCAAATTCTCATTCACTAATTCTCGCTGGCGTTTGCGAGCGCTTACCAGTGTTTTGTGAACGTTCACCAGCGTTCGATAGTATCAGATGCCGTTCACGAGCGCTTGTCAGCGTTTGCGGACAATCGCCTGCGCTTACGGACGCTCGCCACCGCTCGCTGATTCTCACCATGTTTGCTAGCAAGCCTATACGAATCTGCCTAGTGTTTGTGTTCTCTGCGTTCTGGGACAACAAATCCTTCATGCGAGACTGCTTATTATGGGTAACTTTCTTCCCTGAGGAGAAGTTTTACACAACTACAGGTGTTTATTGAAACTGTATAAAAGGCTGAAACGAATTCTAGTGGCGCATGCGCTCCCACCAAAACAAAACCCCAAGGTTATTGCCACAAATACGATTTACTATCGATGGCTGGAGTCAGCCGCATGTATCAGTATGCCCCAGGACACGACGACTTCTCGTTAGACACCGAGTTTTGAAACATAATCCTTCAGGGTTATTTTCTTGGGCTTTTTTGCCCGACGGAATGGATAGCTTCGGAGCAATCGCACAACGGACTTGTGATGTACTGTATACCCTTACAGGGTTATTATTTCAAGCCTTTAGTCCCAAGGAAACAGTAGTAGCTTCTGCTTACATTTACGAACAATAGCAAGCCCCGTCCACAAGGCAGCCAGATGAATGTTGTCAGCTTCTCATTACATTTATGGACCATAACAAGCCCCGCCCACAAGGGGGTTAGGCAAACCAGTGAGGGTATGATTGCTACACCAGCTGTATGTTTTGTTTTTGCGGGCGCATGGCTCACATCTTAAAAAGTACTACGGCTAGTTGACGATCAAATTCCTTTGGCAATATTTTCACAGTGTTATTATTTCTATTCTTATAATTATTAAATAATAATAATGAGATGAAGCTGAAAATGACGAATTCTGAGGTATTTTGTATTTTTCATAACAATACACACTTTAGCCATTTATTGCGGGTATTACTTTTGCCAAAGCTGAAAGGATAAGCCATTAAAATTTAGCAAGGGTTAACCACCCATCCCGATAGTTAGTGGGGGTTTGGGGAGTTAGCTCGCTACCCTTCCCACTCACACACCAGTGATTGAGCTCACTTTGCTTTTGGCTCGGATGGAAACCGGTTGTTTTCTTTAAAGTGTTTAAGCTCTGTGTGTGACAACGCAGTACGGCAGGTTCTTAAGGACGGAGAATCTTCCCTTCCGACCTTTCCCCCTTCACTATCGATCATCCCGTTGGCGGATAGTCTTCCGTGTGAGTCGGCCGACACCGCAGGGGAATCGTCATCGTTCAGCTGTTGTTATCGCCTTCCCCTCTGCGTGGAATCTACTGGGGGAACGAAGTGCGGCATTTTCAGAGCTTGACATCTGTCTTACTCTTTCTCAAGGTCATCGCCGTTCACCTTTCATTGGCGTCCGACAGTATAATCTGCGGGGCAGAGCACCTTTCCCGTTTGCGGGTTAGGTTGTGCTTCCGATTGGTTTCGTCATTAATTATGTGAAATTATGATTGTTTATTGTTTACCTTTCTAGCTTCTCCGCGGGGAACCCTTCCCGCCAGAGGGTCCAGTGGCTCTTCCGATTAGTGAATATTTTTAGCCGAATTGATTAATTTTGCTTCTTGTTTTATTACAGTTTTTTCGCTACCGCTATCCTTTTCCCATCAATGTCGGCCTGGGAAGGGAGTGCGTAGTTCTTATTTTGTGTCTGTTCTCTCGGTGGACACCTTTCCCGCCTGCTCACTAAATGCTTTTCCCGAGGGAGTTTTATCTTACATAATTTATTTTATTTTCCTCAGTTAGCGATGCCATTCTTCTTCGTTCGACTAAGAGAGCTGACGAAGTAGAGCGGTTCTGGTCGCGCCTTGGGATCTGCCGTCACTTTCCTGTTCTTCTACGACCGTGGCAGCTCCTGATCAGCACTCCATCTTCGTGGAACTAGCTTCGGCTACATTTCCTCATGCTACGCACATTGCAGATCTTCAACATGAACAAGGCTTGTTGAGGTCCGCCTCTAAGGGTTGGATTACTTTCCCTTCCGAGGGTGAATTTTTCTCCCCATGTGTTGGGTTGCCCTCCCTTCCAAGGGAGAGCTTCCCTTCATCATCATCATCACTTCACATCAACACCGACTGTGGTTGCTGTTTCTTAGCCGAGACTATGCTCCCCCCTTGCTGAGTCGCCTCTACTGTTGGCGACGGAGTAAATTCCAAGGCAAATCTCTCCTTCGAAGTGATCACCTCTCTTTGCAAGAGGGGCCACTCATAGAGACTCCTCTTCGGAGGATTGCTGCTGCTGAAGGTCAGCATGCTGATCCACCGACCTCAGAGGGCATCATCACCTTAGAAGTGCCCCGTCACCTCTGGTGAAAAGATGCCCCTTTAGCTCTTCGGCTTCGTCAACGCAGCTTTCCTCCGCAGAGGAACCTCCTTGTCCGTCGTCATCTGGCCCTCGACTTTCACCTACTACTGGACCTTCCGACGACACTGCCGCTAGTCCTCGGAGACTTCGGCCTTGGACTCTCCTGTGGATCACGCATGATCCCCTTAGGTGGATGTTCGTCCTTCCAAAGGACACATCCCTGTTTTAGTTCATCCTATGCGCTGATCTTCTACGACTCATCGTCCTCCTTGCTGTCTCCGTTCCTGATGCTAGGCACCGACGAGATCGTGCTTCAGTGGCTCGCCAACGCACCAGCGTTCTCCAGCGCGTCAACGCTCTCCAGCACACCAGCGTATGCCAGCTCGCCGATCGCCAATCGCTATCTCACTGCTCACCTTCTCAATGAACCTCAGTTCATAGCGCACCATGTAGGTCCCGTTCCCTAGCCTAGCCTCTCCTGAAGATGTCTGCCCTTCCAGGGCGTGACTTTCTGTTAGCTCGTCCTTTCAGCTAAGCCGAAAGTAATACAGTACCCCTATTTAATAGCTAAAGGTTTGCATCGTTAGGAAAAATACAAATTATTTCCGAATTTTTTCATATCAGGGATAAGAAACTTAATAGACCGTAAGTTCTACCGTCATGCCTTCACCTAATTTTTTTTTTTTTTAATACCTATAGATTTACTCTGCTGTAGAAGTTTCCATAAATTTAACCATAGATTTATAATTTTTTGTAGTAATGAATTCATTTTTGGTAATTGAAATTGTTGAATCTTTGACCAGTTCTAAATAGAAAGCTTTATTCAAAAAACTTCAGATAAAAAATCTAGTTATAACATTTGTATAATTCTAATCAGAATGTGAGAGAAAGGAGTACTTGTTTATGCTTTGTCATTTTCAAGAGACCTTGCCTCTCGTTAGTATTTCATGAGGGCTTTTGAATTCATCGAAGTAAACCAAAAGTTCATTTTTTGTTTGACTTATAAATTCAACCATTAGTTTTGTTTAAAATGACTCATACTTTCAGATATCAAACAAGTTGAAATTTTTCTATCGTGAAGCTGCCTTCCAACACTGCACTGAAGTGGAACTTGAAGCTGTTCTAACCAAGGTGAAATGGTATTCTTAACCCTTTTACCCCCACCATAAGGTTAAATTTCGAGCACATTTTGCTATATTTTTTTTTTAAATTGCTCTAACAGGCTTAATTTTTGTCCTAGAGAGGTCAGGTTGGTCTCATTCTTTTGGAAAATGCCTGAAGTTTCTCAAAAAATTATCAAAAAATATGTAAAATATGTAATTAACAGTGTTTTGCAAGAACGTACCAGTACGTCCTTTTGGGGGTGAAAGGGTTAAGATGTGTATTGACAGTAGTTTGTTCCTAGATTGTGCTGACATGAATGAATTATATTTTGAAGGTGTATGTTTTCATGTTAACCCTTTTACCCCCAAAGGACGCACTGGTACGTTTCACAAAAGCCATCCCTTTACCCCCATGGACGTACTGGTACGTCCTTGCAAAAAAAATGCTAAAAAATTTTTTTTTCATATTTTTTATAATTTTTTGAGAAAATTCAGGCATTTTCCAAGAGAATGAGACCAACCTGACCTCTTGATGACAAAAAATAAGGCTGTTAGAGCAATTTGAAAAAAAAATATACTGCTAAATATGCTGGGAAAAAAATAACCCCCTGGAGGTTAAGGGTTGGAAATTTCCAAAGAGCCTTGGGGGTAAAAGAGTTAATGAAGGTTTGACATTGCAAAGTTTAATTTTTCTGTGATAGTCTAATGTATACGACAAACGTGTTTTAGGTGCAACAAAACGTGAACATTGCACTAGGTACGGAACTGAATTTCAAATGAATTTGCTTTGAATGTTTGGGTTGGGGTGTCTTGTATCAGTACACTGTAAGCTATAGTGTATTACCTAATAAGTGTGTGTTCTGATTTAGTATTAAAACCAGGCATATCAAAAAGAATTGGACATGGGTCCTTAGTCAATTTATTTTGCTTACATTCTCTTACAGAGGGGACAGATGAAAGCCGCTCAGTGATGTGTTTCTCGAACGCAATATCGATTTAGGGGCTGTGAGTCCATAGTGCGGCGTGGTGGGCCATCTGGTTTTTGTGTGAAACCCATGTTGTGTAGCCAGGTCACTGATGTGTTGGGTGGTATGGGTTCAATCACACCCAGTGCTACGTCTCTTTCCAGTTGGGCCGCTGCCTCTTTTTGCCAGTGTACCGGTATGTTTGGGGGTCTCTTTGTCACCGTTGGTTCCACGTGAGGGTCGATGATTCGTATTTCCATGGGTCCGGTCACTGTTGGCAGTGGCCGGTGTGGACACGTGTTGAAGGTTGACGATGCATATCGTTCCAGTAGCCACGCTTTCATATTTTCGGTGAACTGTGCTGACGGTTTGAACGGCTGGTTGGCTGGTTGCCGGGGAGGTTGAGTGTGACTTGGGCATCCGCACTCTGCGAGCGAGTTGTTGCTGTGGGACTTCCTTCCGTATAGGCATACTGCGACCCTGCCTGTGGCACCAATCCTGGGGAAATCATGGTCAATGATGCCATGCTTCGTCATAGCTGCTCGGCTGATGTAAAACTTGTTGACGGTGTCTGTGACACGCACCGTGGCAGTTGTTATGATGTGCGCTCCTTGCTCATTCTTGCCTGACAGTATGAGGTGTATGGAGCCGAACACATTGATTTCCTGGTTGTTGACTGCGAAGATGCGTCTGTTAGCTGGCTTGAGGTGTCGCTGGTGTAGACCTATCTCCAGTAAGACTGGCAGCCCCATCAGGCACGTCTGAGCCCCGGAGTCCGCGGCCGCCATAAGGGATGAGGATTTGTTCGGCATCTTTTTGCGAATGGGTAGCATTGGGTGAGGTAAAAGTTCGTTTGAGGAGTTCACCCCCGACGCGTATACTATATTGTCGTCTGCTTCTGTGTCCTCTTCTTGCGTGCGATAGAATAACGGCCCTGCTTCAGTACCTGCCGATTATTGCTGCGGCTTCTGTTGCCGTTGGACATTTTCCCTCCAGCATACTAGGCACGACTTGAACTCCTTTACTTTGCCTCTCACTTTTCCGAACTTTGGAGTGAGGCGTCCGCACTGGCAATGAAACTGATGTCTTGAGGTGTCTTGTTCGTCGCTCTTTTTCGATGTGGTTGAGGGGGCGTGTGTTCGTTGTCATTTTCGCTTGTTTCCTGTAACCGCTGGCTGATACTGATGGGTTTGCACTTAACGTGGCCCGGCTAGCTGTTTCCTGCCTGTCAGTGAGTGTTACCATTTCGTTTAGTGTCTCGTTATCGACCTCTGGGGTTCCCAACACATCTCTCTTGATTTCTTCATCTGCGAGGCCATTTACCAGGATCAACTTCACAATCTCCTCTGTGTAGTCGTATGTAATCGTCTCTGTGCAGGTGTTGGACTTGCAGGTGCTGGTGACGGTCCATTGACACACATTGGCCACCCCGTGTAACCTTGCCACATATTGCCTTACATGTTCACTTGGGGTGTGAGTGGTTTGTAGTAGTGTTGTCCTCCATACGCTTAAGGCCACACTCAGTACTGCTAGATGTTTTATTACCGCTAGTACGTCCACCTCGGTCTTTGTTGCGATGGCGGAGTCCTCTCTGAATAGGGCGGCTTCAAGTTCTGGTTCACAACATGCGAGCAGGTGAGCTGTTGTCTGGTTAGGTGCCAAAGACGTTCCATCGTGAAACATTTCCCACCGCCTTGTAAAAGCGGCCCAGTCATCTTCACAGACGCCTGGTTTCAGTAATGGGCGGTTAATTTGGGGGGGTTTCTGGCGTGACGAGTTTTCGTCACGCTTGTTCTCCGGATGTAATTGCATCAGTGCTATGCACATTGTCATATCATCCGCCTGCTTCACCTCCGTGCACCCAGGAGCCTCACACCTCAATGACGTGGCCATGTCTGTATGTCCTGCGTTCTTGTCTACAATATGTCTTCAAACATGGTCAATAAGACATTCGTGCATTTGATGACTTTATTTGAGGTACATGCAACGAATGTTTGAAGCTGAAAAAATAAATATACTGTAATTACACACTTGTATTGGTTATAAAAATAAATAGGCTACCATACCTGTGATAGGCCATCCTGCTACATACATATCTATACATATGGATATGACCTTCCTGTGGCCTGCATGGATATGGGATATGCACTGTCATATATATCAATCTGTGTATGTACACTGTGAAGCGTGCTTATATTTAATGCCAGACCTGCATGAAATTACTCATTGGGAGAACTGTAAAATGCACCCCTGATTGGCCTATCCAAAGGTGTGAATCTCATCTGACTGCTATGTAGCCCGCAATATAAATAAAACATAATGCCCCCTCTGGGCTCATAATAATGATGCACCGTCTTATACTTTACTTACAAATAGATCAAGATAATATTCCTAAGATTATTGTAGTATAACAGTTCCGGTAGCTGAGACTTCCCTCGTGAATCTGTTTATTTCCCTGTTTACCTTTTGTACCCGTAGGTGGCACACATGCCGCTTGCCCGCCAGATTTGACCTGTCCTAACTCATTATTCCACACACAGGAATATGGAAACTTTTTCCCATTGGTCCCGTGGTGGCTGCACTACAAGTGGATTAAACACCTTATGCTCCTTGATGGATAATCAGCAGAGGGTTTGAAGGCGAAGGTTATATGGGATTAGTCTGGGATGAATGTTCAAGAATGACTGGCTCTTTCTTTTCATCATCTTTCCCTCTCTTGAGGAATCAGCACCCAGTATCCTCTGCAAACCTGACCTCAATTATCTGCAGGTAAACCATTTTCCCTTGTGTAACCTCTTATTGTTTCAATACTTGTTGCGTCCCCATACCCTAACGATGGGGTATTAGGTAATGTCTTGGTAACCTCTGAAGATCCCAAGGGCTCGGAAGAACTCTTAGCAAGACAGTCACATTAATAGTATCACGAGCGCACAGCTTTTGTAGGCCGCGGACCATGCGTAGTACGGTTTTAGTGAGGTGTAGGGTTTCCGCCAATTATGTGCAGAACACACAAAGGGGAAAACCCCGGGTCAAAGCCAAAAAGCCAGTTGGCACAGACTTCCACCTTTCTCAAGGGTAAGTCATCCCATATAGATAGCTTTGGTTTGTTATTTAGTGATGGAAAAAATGACAAATTTGAAAGTAATTTGTGTTTTTCCTAGTGACACAAACCTTTAGCTATTTATATAAATTGGCCCGCCAGTACCTGTCCCTCTTGAAGTCCTACTTCCTAGCAAATTAGGTTAATAGCTCAGGTGTGTTAGTGAGCAGGGTGGCTACTACTCCCACCCCCCCCCCCCCCCCCCCCCCCCGCTAATTAGCGGATGGGTGCTTAACCCTCGTTAAAAGTCTCCTCACCTATCCTTCTTAGATTCCTAAACTGTGGTAAGTCTGTTAGGGGTACAGATATCTATGGTTATCTACGAATACGTCCCTGATTATACACGATATCTTAGGATAGTCGTTTCCGGGGGTTGGAACCCCGTGATACCTGATGGTTATTCTCTTGTAATATCAATCGCAGAAATATTATACAGTAGGAAGCTGCCGGAAGAACCTTCCATCAGGACGACATGGCTATCTCACCCAAAAATAGATTTTTCCTACGTCAAAATTCGTTTTCTTTCAGCTTCGCATAAAGTAATATCCCTGTATAAATAGCTAAATCTTTGCGTCGTTATAAAAAATACAAATTACTTTCAAATTTGACATATGTCGATATACGTGACCTTGTGACGAGCTCTGCAACAAAAAAAGCAATTCTATTCATGAAATGAAATTAAGCCCTCTTAATGAGAGAATGCCTTGATGAAGTCATTGAGCTTCAGCACGGCATTTCATTCCCGTGCTGAATCTTGGTGACGGGCAAGAGGGCTCTCGAACTTCGGGAAATTGCTCCCCCAGTTCGAATCTAAATTTCTCTCTTTCATCTTTTTCTTCTGCTTAATATTACTTCGACCTTCTCCTAATTTTATCAAATTTCCTTTCTTTCATCTTGCTGTCCTATCTCTATGATTATTATTTTCTTAGTTATATATATATATGTAGATGTATGCATATGTATATATATATTTATTTATTTTATTTGTTCATTTATTTATTTATCTATTTTTTTTTCTATTTTATTTAAATGGCGTGGATATTTCCACATTCGTTATTACTGCCTGCTTAGATGAATGGGAGAAGGGATCACGGTTGGGAGGTATTCGCATTCAAAGCTATATATGAGAGTATTGGATGATCTCAGCCATCCCAAAGATGGTTTGGACCTTTTTGGCGGAACTACTCTCAAGGGTTGGGTCATCGGAATCCAGGGGGATCCAATCCTTGAGGTGGGACTCTTGGCTTTTGGCCGGAAGCCCATCATTACAGATATGGGGAGGATGATTCCATATTACTTTGGTCTCAGTCCTAACAGGCGGGTTTAGCTTACACCTGTGCCTCTATATCTGTTTTGATGCTATCCTTCGGGTAGGGTATGGAGTGGACCATCGGGGAAATATACTCTCATTGTGCCGATAGTGGAGAATGCAAATTTCCTTTCCAACGTATGATACTTTCTTATAATTCTCAAGCAGGTACCCCAACAAAACAAAAAAAAAAAAAAAAAACCTGAAAATCCCACCCTTAAATATGGACCCTTCAAATACTGACTCCCCATCCTCTGGATTTGCTGACTCCCCCCCCCCCCCCCCCGGCACTGTTGACGACTTCTGCTACTGTAATTAAGGAAAACTCTGTTGATGACCTTCGAACTAAAAAGGACCACTCTACTGATGTTAAAAAATCTAGCAATTTGGGTAACACAGGGAAACTACGATTCCTTCATGTTTCCCAAATCCCATTAGAGACAAATTATGATGATATATATATAGAGCATTTGAGTGCTATGGATTGATAAAGGAAATAAGGATGCGACTTGGAGATGAAAAATGGGACTCTTGGATATCTTTTGAAAGTCATGATGAAGCGTTTAATGCCATAAGTAATATTAGTAGTATCAAAATTAACGAATTGAATATCATGGGAGCTCTTTGCGATAAGGTCCCAAAGGAATTGGATGTGTACAAACCTGCTGATTGGTTTGAAAAAGATAGAAATGTACCCATGCCTTCACAGAGAAAACCCAAACCACCAATGTGGCTCTTAGCTGAACCTAAAGGGATAATAGGGAATTATTTTAAGATATGTAAGTTTATCCAAAAAAAAAGTAGGAACCATAGCACCTGGAGATATATCTCGTTTTGGGAAGAACAGTTATCTCATCCATGCCAAATCTTCGACTCAGTCTGCAATACTGTCTAACTTACAGACAGGCAGTGATGAAATTACATTGGAAATGAAACCTCATCTTAATTTTAGTTATGGAAGGGGAGTGGTCTTTAATAAGGACCTATACGAATTTACAGAGGAGGAGATACTTTCTATGTGTCCATTAAATGTATGGAAAGTGCATAAGGTTCCTGGAACTTCAATGATTATACTTACTTTCCAGGATGCTGATGTACCTTTCCATATTTTTATTGAAAATGAAAGGATTAAAGTTCGGCCTTTCAAATAAAAGCCCCTGCAATGTTTTAATTGTTTTAAATTTGGACACCCATCCAAAGTTTGCAAAAATGGAAAAATGTGTGGTATTTGCTCCAAAACTTATCACGGAGAATGTACACTTGAGGCCGGGTGTTCAAATTGCAATTTGAATCATAAATCAACTGATAGGAGATGCGAACTGTATAAGTTGGAGGAAGCTGCCCTAAACAAATCAAGTTTAGAACACAAGTGTGGGACATGCAAAAAGACTGTTGAATAAATCAACCAGCTATGCAAAGGCCTTAAAATCAAAGGTAAATTTACCACAGGAGACAGCAACCCCACCGAGCACTGCCAGTAATCCTAAGAAAACAAATACAACCTCTGATAATAAAGTACTGCATGACAAGGTGATCATATTGCCTTCTGAGGCTTTGCCACAGCGTATTAAAAATGGGTCATTGCCCATTTCTGTACAGCCTTCGTCCCCCATTACCAACAATAGTACTAACCTCTCCCAGGCCATGTCCTTGCCTGATTTGATGGAGATGCCACCTGACACCAAGTTACCAGGTGCACCTGTATTGGGGAAGGTACAAAAACCTGGTAGCTCAAAACCTACTAATCGGAAAAGAGAGAGACCTCCATCTCTCTCGCCCCCTTCCATAAGAAATATCAAAATTACGACGTCTAATAAATATGATGATTTGTCTGTTGATATTTCTGATCTGGAAGTCAATTTAAATAAATCGGAAATTCAAGTGGAGGTTCACCAACCTCCTCAACAATCAGATCAAAAAGACAAAAAGAAAATCATAAATTCTAAACCCAATCTATCAAGACCCTCTTTAATAAAACCACCTAAAAATAGTGTTAGATCAAAAACTGCTAATGGGAAGACTCCATCCAAGGGGTCTACCAAATTATAAACCATAGTTTTTTCCTCCATTTTGCAATGGAATTGTCAGGGTTTAAGGGCCAAATATGAAGAACTTAAGCTCCTTATTCATGAGCATTCCCCCATAATTATTTGTCTACAGGAGAGCAAACTTGATCATAATACCCCTTGCCCTCGCAAATACACTAGTTATAGGACACCATATGATCACCAAGTGGGGAGCCATGGCGGAAGTCTCATATACGTTCGTCGAGATGTTCCCCAAGTTTCTCTGTCTATTCATATACCTCTGTAGGCAGTGGTTGTACAGATCGACAAAGGGCGAAAATATACAATTTGTTCTCTGTACTTGCCTCCAAATGATAACATTTTGTATGACAACTTAGTGGAGGTGATTCAACAACTCCCTCAACCTTTTCTTTTACTTGGAGATTTGAATGGTAGACACCCTTTGTGGGGTGATGTTTTAGCAAACACGAGGGGAAATATCATATCATCAATTGTGGAAAATGAAGATGTGGGACTCCTTAATACAGGAGAGCCCACACACTTTCATGTCCAGACAGGTACCTTGTCATGTATTGACCTATCAATCGTAAGCTCTAATTGCCTTCTCGACTTCGATTGGAGAACATTAGATGATTGGCATACTAGTGATCACGCACCAATCATTATAAACACCAACAATGGTCCACCTTTACAGGGATCGCCACGATGGAATCTTGACAAGGCGGACTGGGATTAATTTCGTGAGCTAAGCGAAATTGAGGGGGATGCAGGACAAGTTGAAAATATTGATGATGCCATAGACTTACTGAATGGAACTCTCCATACAGCAGGAGTCAATTCAATTCCCAAAACAACAGGGTTATTCAAACGACAACCCGTCCCGTGGTGGTCTTCAGAACTAACTGCCCTCCACAGAGCCACAAGAAGATCTCTTAACACGATTGCGTAGACGCAGAACTGATGAGAATTTAATTATGTACAAGAAATGTAGAGCACAGTTCCGTCGTGCCATGAAAGAAGCAAGGCGCCAGTCATGGATGTCTTTTGTTTCCTCCATTAACAGTAGGACACCACCATCTGCTGTGTGGAGGAAAGTAAAAAAGATAGCTGGCAAATTCACCCCCAACCCACCACCAGTGTTGAAGGTGAATGGCCAGTATGTAACCGAAGCAAATGATGTTAGCAATGGCCTGGCTAATCATTTTTCAAATGTATCCAGCAAGTGTGAAGGAGCCCCTGGTCACCAGTATAGGAGCACTGAAGAAAAGAA
Source organism: Palaemon carinicauda (assembly GCF_036898095.1). Lineage (NCBI taxonomy): Eukaryota > Metazoa > Arthropoda > Malacostraca > Decapoda > Palaemonidae > Palaemon > Palaemon carinicauda. The sequence goes on from NW_027171874.1 coordinate 36,961, forward strand.
AATTTTAAATTTTGCAACAAGAAGGGAAGAGTCGTATAATTCTCCTTTCACTGAAAGAGAATTTGATTCCGCACTTGCTCATTGCAATGATACAGCCCCTGGACCCGATGGAATTCCATATGCAATGATTAAACATGTACATTTTAATACAAAGCTATTTATTTTAAGTATTATTAATAGAATATGGCATGATCATAGTTACCCAAGTGTTTGGGAACTAGCCATTATTTTAGCCTTTTTAAAACCCGGTAAAGACAAGTTTTTAGCAGCAAACTATCGTCCTATTGCATTGACATCTTGTTTATGTAAAATCATGGAGAAGATGGTCAATGCAAGGCTGATATGGTACCTTGAAAAGAAAGGTATTTTATCACCGATTCAATGTGGATTCCGAAAAATGCACTCAACGACTGATGTGTTGATACGACTTGAGTCTTCTATTTGTGAAGCCTTTGCTTCCAAACAGCACCATGTTACAGTATTTTTTGACCTTGAAAAGGCATATGATACCACATGGAGATATGGCATTCTTAAAACCATTCATGAATTGGGATTGAGAGGAGAGCTGCCACTATTTATTCAGGCATTTCTTTCACGTAGAGTTTTTCAAGTGAGAGTGGGGGAAACTCTATCAGAGAGTAAGTGCCAGGAAGGAGGAGTTCCTCAGGGTAGTGTGCTGAGTGTAACCCTTTTTGCACTAGCAATTAATGGGATATCCTCAGCCATTCCCCAGGATGTTCTCTCAACATTATTTGTGGATGATCTCTCAATATCATTTGCTGGCACTAGAATGGCAATGGTTGAGAGAAAATCCAACTCTCTATTGATAAAATTATCCAGTGGGCTGACATGAATGGATTTAGGTTCTCGACAAGTAAAACTACCATTGTCCATTTTTGTCGTATCCGGGGAGTACATCCAGACCCGGATATATACATTAAAGGTCAACGGATACCATGTGTATCGGAAACCAAATTTTTAGGTTTGATATTTGACTGTAAACTTACATGGGTTTCTCACCTAAAAGCGCTAAAAGCTAAATGTGTTGAAGCTCTGAATATCTTAAAAGTATTGTCCCATACATCATGGGGGGCAGACCGCAATACTATTTTAAAATTATACAAGGCCTTGATTTTTTCCAAAATTAGATATGGTTGTGAGGTATATTCTTCAGCCACCCCAAGCCGGTTAAAAATATTAGATTCGATACATCATGCAGGTATTAGATTATCTACTGGAGCTTTTAAAACCTCGCCTATCCCAAGTCTCCTTGTTGATGCTGGAGAGTTACCTCTAGACCTTTACCGAATGTCTTCCATTCTTCGGTATTGGTTTAGATTGCAAAGACTCCCTAACTCTCTAGCCTTTCAGACTGCAAGCCTTGTAAGACACGCATCATACTTTGAGTTGCACCCAAAATCTCCTCAACCTTATGGCTTTCGGGTGAAACGATTATTAAATAGTCTGGATATAATTAGAAATAAGGTACTTCCATTCAAGGTATCATCAACGCCTCCATGGAAGTTACCAGAGATATCTTTTTGTAAATATTTTATTGGAAATAAGAAGAATATGTCAGACCTAGAAGCCAGGTCTCTTTTTAATGAACATGTTAAAGAACATAGAGGATCAACTTTTATCTATACTGATGGCTCCAAATCTGATGCTGGCGTTGGATTTGGAGTACATAGTAATGGTTTTAATTGTAGAGGTGCACTTCCTCTGACCGCTTCCATATTTAATGCCGAACTGTATGGCATATTAACCGCTATTGAGAAAATAGCGTTGGAGAAGGAGGGTAATTTTACAATTTTTAGTGATGCAAGGAGTGTCCTTCAAGCTATGGAAGTTTTTAATTCTAATAACCCTCTAGTTTTAAAGATTTTAGAATGGCTTTTTATTATTGGACGGAGAGGTATAACAGTTCACTTTTGTTGGGTTCCAGCACATGTAGGTGTGTCCGGGAATGAGAAGGCAGATTCACTGGCTAAGGAGGCTGCATCCGAGTTGCTGCCAAGAAGGTATCCCATTCCCTGTAATGATTTCTTACCTGACATCAAGAAATTGGTTTGCAATAAATGGCAACAGCAATGGGATAGTCAAGATGGCAATAAAACGAGGGAAGTAACAAATATCATATCACCTTGGAGGTATAACATGATTCCCCGAAAATGGGAGACGACTCTTTGTCGTCTCCGTATTGGTCACACACGGTTGACACACGAGTTTCTGCTGAAGGGCCAACACCAACCGTATTGCGAGGACTGCTTAGTACCTTTAACAGTGAGGCATGTGTTGACCGAATGCCCTAATTTTACTAACTTAAGAAATAGATTTATTTCAGAAGCAGGTCTTCTAAAAACTATTTAACTATTGTAATGAATTCTTAATTTTTATGGTTTTAATCGAATTCTCTTTTAATTTTCATATACAGTAAATGGTATCGGCGTCAATGACCTTAAATGTCAGGATGCCAGAAAACTTTCAATCAATCAATCAATCAATCAATTAAAGTGTGAAAAACAATTTCATTTATTTCATAATAGCCAAAATTAGTTCTATCATCCTGGAAACTTTATAAAGTACTTATTTTTTTGTTTGTTTTAAGCCTTGCAAGCATTTTAAGGCAAAGCAGATAATGTAACACCATATTTTTCTCAATTTTTTGTGTATATAAGCAAGATGAAAATTATATCGCTTTCTTTATTTAAACATAGCTATCTATTTATGTTGCAAATGATTTAAATCAACATTGAGGTCTATTTTAATGTTAACTGGTGGCTAATTACAAATTTATCTATTATTTTTATTTTTTAACAAATATTTTGTTTGAGGCCTCCTTTCTTTTTGAAGCTTCATTTCACCATCTTATATTGTGATGAAAAAATTGTGTTTCGGAGAGAAGGTGGCTCAATTATTGTACTTTATAGTGATCACTTCAAATTTAGGTTATTTCACTAAAAAAAATTTCTTATGAATTAAAAGAAAAAAAAACTATGGTTCGTCCAGAACTCGCCCTATACTACGAATATGTTTTTTATATGATAATGTATATACGTATCAACATTATTTCCTAATGTACAGTACATTTTAATTTTTTATTAGTCATTTATACATAATGTTATGGACATTTAATAAAAATAATAATTATTTTGGTTTATTTTGTATTCTATCATATGAACACCATGAAATTATACCAGCCAGAAATGAAATATTGTAATGTCTTTCATGTATGAGTAATATAATGTAGCATACATTTAGTTAAATATTATAATAAAGTAATAATTATAATAAGATATAGTATTTGTAGTATTAACATAAATAATTTTACCATATCATGATGAATTAAGTTATAATAATATACTGAAAACCATCACAATACACAAAAATGACCCAAGAAATGCCAGCATATGTCTTAAAATTTTATATTCCGTATTGTATTTCCACATAGTGAGACCTAAAACAAATAAAAAATATAACTAAAATTTATATATAATTCTTTAAACAAGTTATAAAACTCTCATATAGCATAAATAAGTATTTAAAAATGAAATATAAATTTCAAAACTGGAACCTTTTTAACTTTTCCTCCGGGTTTTGGATCCCGAGAAAAAATGTAAACAAAGCCAAGACTCAGAGAATTGATTCGTCATATATATATGAAATTAAAGGTAAATTATGAATAATTTTGTATTAATATGATATACTAGAATACTAATGGCTTGATAATTAAATTAAATACCCCCAAAAATATATATTAGGCTTAAAATTGTCTTTTTTTAGGCTTAGCATCGCTGGTAAAGAAGTATGTTTCTTCGGTCATGTGTACCCTAGGATTGTCTGTAGATTAGGGCAGTGTTTTTACGTGTTTTGTTTGCTATTTTAGTTGTTTTTATTGTTTTTTTTATCATTTAGGACAATATTCTAGTCCGTGGAAGGATGGATCCAGGACTATTGGCCCTAGACAACCCTGGCCATATTGAGACTTGTCCCAGAGGATGCCTCTTTGGTCATGTGTACCCTAGGATTGGCCAAGTATATTATATCATTATGTTACTTATTTTTATGATATTTTGATTATTTTTATTGTTTTTAATCATATGGAACAATATTCTAGCCATATTTATATAATTTATTTACACTTAAAGATTAAAATTGGAGTTATTTATAAGTGAAAAATGTGAAAATCAATATACAGAAATAAAAGGCGTCTGTTAACAATGACTGTACTGTTAAATCAAATAGCCTGTACATTGCTGTTAATTCTCTATATGATTTCCTGTATTATAAAAAAAAGTTATAGATTGTAACAGTTCAAAATTTGATGTTTTATGTCAATATATCGTTCTTTTATTCTACTAAATAGAATGCAAAAATTTACAAATTTTTTATCAAAAAAAAATAAAAAGCTTTAATTCTTTTATCATCTTTGTTTCAGCTAGGGTGTATGTATAATAACGGCCACCTGTAAGATGAAGACTTAAGTATACTATAATGTAAGGGGGTCGCAGGGGGGCATCAGCCCCCTATTAGGTAAGTGGTAAGCACACGTCTCGTAGGTTAGGTTAGGGGGGGGGCGAAGTTTAGTGGGTGTCCATATTTTTATGCTTGCTGAAGGAACTGGCCGTTGTTGTACAAAGGCTCCAATACAATATTCCTAATAAATAAATAAGAAGAGTTATTGGTATATTTTCAAGTAATTTATGTTTCTGATGGAAATGTAAAGGGAAAAACCAATATTTTAGAGGTTTTATGATTGTGGGAATTGTTTTGAAACGGAAACAACGCTAGGGCACCTCCTAACCTAAGGTTTCCATCGTGACCCTACGAGCTGATCCTTGCTTACTTCCCAACCCGTGGGAAGTGTATCACACCCGTGTAGGCCACCGTACCCTTAGCTTACCCTAAGACTAAATCTCAACCTAGTGTTTGCTTCTCAAACAGCTTAACTCCTGAAACTGGTTTTGTTCCTGTGCAAAATACAAACCGTCCGCTCTTTACTTTGGAGTATTATTTCGGCGATGCTGAAACCAGCCGATAAAGCTTTTTTGTCAGGGTGTAACAACCCGCCTCTAGTTAGCGCTCACACCAGCACTAGCGACTAACCATCACTTTCTATTTCAGCTCGGTAAATACGTAGTCTTTCTCTCTCGCCAACCTTTTTAACCGGTTTTCGGTTAAAAGTAACTGGCCTAATGCTTAATAAAATGCCCATTTGTTTTGAGCTGCCTTCATTGGTTCTCACGGGTTCCCTGTGCAAGGAAGGTTGTGAGGTACGAGAGACTGACCATAGCCGAGTGATGCTTTATTCCTGAGATGGGCAGAGGACATTGACCTGTGCGGACAGCAAAGTAGCACCCTGCTGGGCAGGTGACTGACCGACTGCGAACAGGCATTTGTGTTTTCTAACATTGACGTTATGATTAATATAAAAGCCCACACTTTACTGTACATATAATAATGAATCACACATAAAAATGAAGGGCAAATGATTTCGCCCCTAAATGCATAATCAATATATACAGGGTATTTACAGAGAATACTGTATTTACAATGCTGAAAAGTGTGCTACAACATCCTACATGTTGTCTTTGCAACTACTTACCTCCCCAAGACAGTTATTAAAAGGGGATCATTTTAATGATTGTATGAAAAGAAATAAATGGGTAAAATATACATATTAGTCGCTGTAGCAAGACGGGGGTTGCAGGCATCCCCTTCGTCGAAACACTATGACTGGAGGGCCGTTATTCTCGATACGCAGTCTCAGGATGCAGTCCCGTTGAGGAGAAACAGGGGGTTTGACTGCTGGTTGTAGTTTCTTGGAACTGCGTCTGGTCGGACTTCTTGCGTCTTCTATTTGTTTGTTCTGGGGAAGTACTCGTGGGCGCCGCCCTTGCTGCTCGTACACGTCGACATCGCTTTGTGAACGAGCAGGCCTTAATCTGTCCACAGTCAGCCAGTCTTCTGTTTCGTGGACCATAACCTTAAATGCCTTCTTCGTCCCCTCCAGCACATGATAGGGCCCATTATAAGGACGTGAGAGTGGGAGCTAGTGACCGTCCTGTCTGACGAAGACGTAGGGGCAGGTGTCCAGCGAGGCAGGTCTAAATTGCTTTGTCCTGTCTACATACGTTTTGTGGCAAGGCGTGAATTTTCCTGCGCTTTCACAAAGCTGGGCGAGGTTGACGTCTTCGGTGTCTGGATTGAAGGGGAAAAACTAGCCAGGGGCCATGAGCGTTTCCCCATAGACTTTTTCTGCCGAAGAGGCATCACCGTTTGCTTTCGCAGCCGTTCGAAGACCGAGGAGGAGCCAGGGAAGTTGCTCAACCCAATTCTCGTCTGTGCATCGAGCCATTAAGGCCGCTTTCAGGAACCAATGGCCTCTTTCGACCATGCCGTTGGCTGTGTGGTTTTAGGCAGTCGTGCTGTGCAGGTTGGTCCCCATCAGGCGAGTGAGGGATACTCAGAAGATCGAGATGGAAGTGGGTCCCCTGTCGGTTGTCATGTTGTCCGGGACCCCAAAATGGCTGACCCAGGCGGAGAGAAGTTCCTGGGTGTAGGTGTCAGTCGATGCTTTGGTCATGGGAGTTGCCTCTGGCCACCTCATTGGACGGTCGATCATTGTGAGGAGGTACTTGGCGTTGCCGGAGGGTGGTAAGGGCCCCACAATGTTGCCGTGGATATGTCCGAACCGTCGCCTGGGTTGACGGAAACTGCTGACTATGGATGGAGTTGATGCTGATTCTTGACAAAGCGTCAGCCACAGTGTTTTTTCCCCCCGGGACGTAGCTAATAGTGCAGCCGAAGTCGGAGATGGGCGCCAAGTATCGTTGCTGTTGGGTGGACCATGCATCCCCAGGCTTGGTGATGTGAGGAAGTACCTGGTGTCACCCGAGGGTGGTGAAGGCGTCACAATGTCGACGTGGATATGTCCAACCCGTCGCATAGGTTGAGGGAAACTGCCGACTCCTGACTCGGTGTGACGGCTGACCTTGCTGGTTTGACACGCCGTACATGCACCTGCCGACTCGTATGAGTCCTTCCTGATCCCCAGCCACACGAACTTTGGTGGTAGTCCTCGATGAGGGGTGTGAGAGACCGTGGATGACGTTGAATACCAGCCTTCATCTCATCGGTGGGATGAAAGGTCAAGGGCGGCCTGTGCTGATATCGCAGAGCAGAGTGGGGCCGTTGGGATGTAACTTGACGTCCTGCCATCGAAAGGAGGTCGAGGAGGACCTCGCGTCTGCTGTGGTGGAGTCGCCTGTTTGTTCCTGGGCTGATTTCCTCGTAGTCCACCCCGATGAGGATGGAGTTGATGCTGATTCTTGACAGAGCATCGGCCACAGGGTTTTTTCCCACCGGGACATAGCTAATAGTGCAGCCGAACTCAGAGATGGCCGCCAGATGTCGTTCCTGGGCTGTTGAAGGCGTGGACCAGAGGCTGGTGGTCTGTCTGGATGATGAATGAAGCTCCCCCCAGCAGGTATTTCAAGTCCCTTATGGCGAGGTACACTGCCAGAAGCTTGCGTTTGAAAGTGCTGTAGCGAGTCTCGGATGGTTTTAACATCCTGCTGAAGAAGGTGAATGGTTGGGGCACGTTGCTGATCACCTGCTTTAGGATGGTGCCGCATCCAACGTACTGGCGTCCGTAGTTAACCTCGGGTGACCCGTGGTCTTGGTACACCATGGTTGTGGCCATGTAGAGGGCAGTTTTTGTTTGCTCGAAGAGTACTTGTTGAGAGGGACCCCACTGTAGCTTTTTTGGTTTCCCCTTCAGGACGTTGAGAAGAGGCTTCATCAAACTGGCGACATTGGGTAAGAACTTCTTGTAGTAGTTCGTCATGCCGATGAATTCTTGAAGGGACTTCATGGAGGTCGGCGTGGGAATTGGTTTATGGACTCCACCTTCGACGTCACAGGATGCATGCCCCTTTTTTGATAGTTCGCGTCCCAGGAACTCCACCTTCTCAGCCCCGAACGTGCATTTGTCAAAGCGTACCACGAGGCCATTCTCCTACTGGTGCTTCAGAACCGTCCTCACTTGCCCCAGGTGTTCCTCCCGCATCTTAAAGAACATGAGGATGCCATCGACGTAGACGGTACAGAATGGAACGTCCCCCAAGATGCTGTCACTCGTTTCTCAGGCTGAAAGTCGAGTAGGAAAAGTCGTAGGACCCGAAGGAGTTGATGATGGCCGTCTTTGGGATGTCATCGGGCTGAATGGGGACCTGAAAATAAGACTTTTATGAGATCTATCTTGGAGAAAATAGTGGCTCCGTGGAGGGCCCGGTGAGATCCTGCATGTTTGGCAATGAGTAGTGGTCAGGTGTCGTGGCCAGATTTAGGAGTCTTTAATTGCCTCACGGCCTCCATGTGCAGCAGAGAGGCCCACGGGCTGGACGCCTTTTTGTAGATTCCCATGCGCTCCATCTCCTGGAATGCATTCTTGGCGTCCTGTAGCTTCTGCGCAAGGAGGGTTCTGAACCTGCAGTGGGTTATCGGGCCTGTCGTTGAGATATGGTGGAATATCCCATGCTTGGCAGGGAACCCCTTCAGTTGGCGGAGCTCGGGTTTGAAGACCTACGGGAATTCCTGCGGCAGGCAGCCGTATCCATGGGGCGTGACTGAGCACACCCTGGGAAGGCTGGGCCCGCTGGAGAGGTGGTGGGACTGGTAGGTCCCCTGGTCGACTAGTCGTTTGCGACGCACGTCTACGAGCAGTCCGTGGTGAGCGAGGAAGTCGGCTCCCAGGAGGGGTACCTTGACGTCTGCGATCAGGAAAGGCCAGTTGTATTTCCGGCCCATGATGGATATCTTCAGTGTCCTTGTCCCATAACAGATGATGGGGCTGCCGTTCGTGGCAACCAGGGCGGCCCTTTCGTCTGATTGGAGGCCTAGGTCATTCTTTGAAGGTGGGAACGTTTACACTGTAGAGCCGGTATCCACTAAGAACCTTTTTCCTGAGTTTACATCGAGTATGTAGAAGCCTGTGTGATCGGGCCTCGCCTGCTCCATGGTTGCTTGTAGGCATGGTTGCCCACCTAGTTTTTTTTGGATGGGCGCACGGTTGGACACACTTTCGCGCCCCTTTCCCCAGACTCGGTAGTGCTTGCTGTTGCTCCTGCTTTTTCTTAGAAACTAAGTTTTTTCTTCTCTTTTTTCTTAGTATCATTGTTTTTTTTTTTTGTTTCCTCAATAAGTATTTAGTACTTACATAACCTGAAATCGGCTTACCTCCGAATAATAATATGCAGTTACCTTTTTAGCTGGGTCCCCTTGTCCAGTATAAAGTCAAGGGGTGGTGCCCAGTGCTCCGTTCTCTTGACCTGATTTTTGGGTATTCCACCGTATTACCTTTTTGTGTAGTGAACGTTAGAGTGTGGTCGGCATTCGGACACTCGGCAGTCTTTTCTGCTACCTCTGGCCACAGTCCGCAAACCACTGCAGCGCTGCTGGCGATGCTGCTGCTGTTGTCCACGCGGCGAGAGCCTTGGGCAGGATTATTGGGGTCGGCCGCTGTGGATCCTGTTGACCCCTACTTCGTCTGGCTCCTCCGTGACGGCGTTGACAGAGGTGGTGGCGCGTATCTGGCAGTCTAGGCTGCCAGATGGAGTTTGTTGGCTTTCGCGACCAACGATGGCACGTCCAGGTCCTTGGCGCCCTCCAACTGGGCTCGGATACTTTTGGGAAGGCGACGGAGATCTACCTTGACAGGCTTATCCCCTTGGGCCGCCCATCACTGTCGAGCTCATTCAGCTGGAGGATGTTCATCAGTTCGTCCCAGGCTGCTGAGGGACGAATGTCGTTGAGGGGCGTTGTCATCAGATCGGGGGCGCTGGGCCCTCGGGTACCGGGAGGTCATAGAGCTTCGTCAATTTCTTCTTCAGGTCTCTGTACCTCATGCGTCCCGGCCTCTGTTTCAGCCAGGAGGAAATTCTTTTAAGTGCGTCTGGTGTCAGCATTACCATCAGCATGTCTGATTTTTTTATTTCATCAGTGGTGTTTGCCAACCTGAAGTTTGACCCGGCACGCTGAAACCACACTGTTGCTGCGTCCGGTGTAAATGGAGGGAGCTGTAACTTCTGTCTCATCGATATCTGTGTAACCGTTTGCTTTACTTAGATGCATATTGCGCCATGCCCTTTGGTTCCGAGGGGCGAGGTACTGTCAACGTCTGAATCTGTCATCTGACCTCACACTCCGAAACTCAGTAGTGACCCGTATTTAGTCCGCTAACGGAGTAGGAATTCAAAGTAGCTGAGTAGAAGCTAATTGCCGTGGCAAAACTGCTTATGGAAAACCAGAACGCAAAATGATTTGCGCCGTAACAAGTCCGTTAGTGGCGTTGGGGTATGTGGAGTTGCGAGCTCAAACGACTTCTTATAAAATCTCCTTTGTGAGTTCGTTAAGGGAAAATCCATATCAAAACTTTGCTAACGCCAAAACGCAAAATAACTTGCACCCTGATGAGTCCGTTAATGGCGTTGAGGTGAATGGAGTCAAGAGTCCTAAAGATTACTTGGAAATCGCAGTTGTAAGTTTATGGGAAAACTCTGGATCCACCAGTTGTGAGGTACGAGAGACAGACCATAGCTGAGTGATGCTTTATTCCTGAGACTCCTTACAACTACTCGCCTCCTCAAGACACTTATTAAAAGGGGATAATTTTAATGATTGTATGAAAAGAAATAAATGGGTAAAATATACATATTAGTCACTGTATCGAGATGGGGGTTGCAAGCATCCCCTTCGTTGGAACACTATGACTGGAGGGCCGTTATCCTCGATACGCGGTTGCAGGATGCATACCTGGTGGAGAGAACCAGGGGGTTCGACTGCTAGTTGTAGTTTCTTGGAACCGCGTCTGGTCAGACTTCTTGCGTCTTCTATTTGTTTGTTCTGGGGAAGTACTCGTGGGCGCCGCACTTGCTGGTTGCACATGTCGACATCGCTTTCTGAATTATCAGGCTTTAATCTGTCCAGTCAGCCAGTCTTCTGCTTCGTGGACCATGATCTTGAATGCCTTCTTTGTCCTCTTCAGCACACGATAGGGCCCTTTATAATGACTTGAGAGCGGGGGCTGGTGACCGTCCTGTCTGACGAAGACGTAGGGGCAGGTGTCCAGCGAGGCAGGCCTAAATTGCTTTGTCCTGTCTACATACGTTTTGTGGCAGGGCGTGAATTTTCCTGCGAACAAAGCTGGGCTAACGTCTTCGGTGTCTGGATTGGAGGGGGAAAACTCGCCAGGTTCCACAAGCATCTCCTCATAAATTGTCATGTTTAGTGGAACCGTTCATAACAAACAGAAAAGATCGGTTGCATTCCTGAACTAGAATAATAATATTTTTATCATATTTATATAATAAAAAATCAAAATAGAACAGATACTTTATTATATTTTCAATTAAATTTATGATTTAGATTTTATTTTATTATGTTTTATTTTGTTAATTAACAAAATTAAATGAAATAAGACTTGGTAACGTTACCATCTTAAACAACAACAGAGAGATTGTGCGAGTCCTAAGTTTAATCACAATTTCTTCGCCTTCTAATGATTTTACTGTCTATGTTAGTTCAAGTTGTATTAATGTCAAACCATCCAGCACGGATCCATGTCTCGTACGGATTTCCAGTTATGTTAGAAATTAATGTATTTTTAACCAAAAGTGACAAGGTTAGCTGCATGGTAAGCCAGTCATGGCGGAGAAGACTTGAGTGACAAGATGAAAATTGTTCAAATAAGGTACTTTTATTTTCCCAACTTTTGATTCTGTTATTTATGCATTTCCGCACAATTCTATTGCTGTAAATCTTTTTTTTTTAAGGTCTTGTGTATGGTAACTGCCACTTATATGTATGGTGACGCCCTTGAGGGGAAGCTAGGAATACGTCGGTGAGGGAGGTAGCGAAAGGGCGTGAGCCCCATAGGTAACCATACGGTTTAGTAGGCTAGATTAGGCTGGGAAGTTGGTGGTCTCGGTTGGTTCAGATTGCCTGGAGCTTATCTCCGGGCAAGGGCCTCTTAGACTCAAGGTCATGGCCCCCAATGGTGTTCTTGTATACAGTAGAGGTTTGCTGACCAACGGACATAGATATTTTACTAAACGGTCATGATTAGGAAATTGGAAAAAATTTTTTCTCAATTTTTTATGCACGAGGGAGGAACCGCCCGCTGATATATAAAGGCTCCTGTGGATGTATGTATGATAGCGGCCACCTGTATGTATGATGACGACTGACTAAGAATACGGCAGTGTGAGGGTTATCGCAGGGAGCTGTTAGGGAAGGACACGGGGTGTAGGTCAGGTTAAGGTGGGCAAGTTTATGTTAATTGGTGTCCAGATTTTAGGGTACCACAAATTACTGGAATCTCCTGGTAAATACCGAAATCCCCTACAATATCACTGCAAATCCTTAGAAATCGATGAATGATATGTTTATTAAAATATGTTATTTTTTAGTAAATTAATTAAATAAAATGTGTATTGTAAAGCATTTTTCTATATACCCTTTACACAATACATAAAAGGGTACAGAACCTAACAAACCCACCTTACCTAACCTAGTAGTTCCCAGGTCACAACCCCTAGGTGGGGGCAAGCCCCCGGACCCCCTTTCCAGGTCACAAACCTTCCCAGGTCACAAACCTTCCCAGGTCACAAACCTTCCCAGGTCACAAACCTTCCCAGGTCACAACCCCTAGCCAAGGTTCTACATGGAAATATATAAAAAATATAAATGCCAAACGCATAAAAATAACGTATTTTAATAAAAACATTATTTATCGATTTCTAAGGGTTTGCAGTGATATTGTAGGGGATTTTGGTAATTTTCAAGGGGATTCCAGTAAATCCGGGGAACTCTAGTAATTCGAGGTACCGCATATTTTATGGTCACTGGAGGAACTGGCCGCTGATAAACAAAGGCTCCAAGCACAGCGTAATAAGTTTAATGAAGATGTGATTCATACATTTGGCGAGGAATATCTGTTGACAAGGTAATTTATGAATAGCCTGGTTAGATATTTATCGAACATTATGGGTACACAGAGCAAGTTTTGCATAATGCAATCTTTGATAGGTGCAAATTGGACGTGATTGGGAACCTTGCTGTAAATCTGTGCTCTACAGTGTATATTTATTTATTTATTTATTTTTTTTCTTTTAACCATACAATTGACTAGAGTCTGGGAAAAAGTATTTTTCTCACAATTTCTAAAGTGACCATAATATTTGAGCTATAATCTTCATTTTGTTTCTAAATGTATTTCATGACTAAACAGAATTGCAATAGAATATGAATTCCTATGTATAGATATGTATTTGATATTTTAAATGTTTTTCTAAATAACTTTTGTATAAAGGGGAACAGTATATAGTTTTTTCAATCGTTGCCCAGAATTTTATTGTAAATTAGGAAAAAAATTGTAAAAATATTTTATTTTTTTGTGAAAATTGACTGCGCATCATGTTTGATATATTACTCCAGACACATAGCGATGAAGTACAATTTATGGTCTTCCACTAGCATAAAGCTATTTTTGCCTAGGTTCATAATTTGAGTTTTAATGAATATTTGAAATAAAATATATATTTGAGGATGTACAGTATATCATGTCCATCAGTCATTCGTTAAAATATATTTATTCCAGCGCAACATAGAAACCTTCGGCGAAGCTGAAACTAGCTGTTGAATGCAAGGTATAACAACCCTCTGCTAGACACTTTTTATTTCGGCTCTGTAAAGACGTATTCTTTGTCCCGCCAAAGCCTTTTAACTTTATGATTAAAGGCAACGTGCATAAAGCCTTATAAAAAGTCCTTTGTTCCGTAACCGAAATACAAACCACGCTATTTACAAAGGGTTATTACTTTTAGCGTAGCTGAAATGGCGAGCCATTAGAATTTAACGAGGGTGTATTACCCCCGCGCTAGTTAGCGGGGGGGTAGGGGAGTGGTAGCTAGCTACCCCTCCTCCCCCTCACACACAGGTGAATACTCACTTTCACTTTTGGCTCGGACTGTGACAGACGTCTCTGTCTTGGTCCTCGCTTGGCAGCCATTGTCTGTTTTGTCTTTACTTAATCGCTTACTTTTCTTTTACTCAATATATATGTAAACATGTTTTCATGTTTGTATATATATTTGAGTATAGAAATAAGTAAGTTTCCTTTTCAGATGTGTGTGTGTAGTGTACGATATCTACGTGGAGGCCTCGGCAGTTAGGCCACCACGGCCTAATTTTATGGGTTGCGATCGAGTTTGACTTCGGTCTTTCTCTCTCTCTCTCTCTTGAGGTCGTTCACCCTTTTACTATGTTTTACTACGCCCTTGTAGCTTCCTTCCCGTGTGGGTGGGGTTGCTACACCGTACATTTTGTCTCAATTAGTTTATGAATCTAATTGTAGTTGTTAATTTTTCAGCTTGTAGAACGATTCCTTTCGGGGTTTTCGTTTTTTCTTTAGTGTTCATTCATTTTTTATTTACATAATTACATAGTTACATAATTATAATTGTTATAATTCTGTTTTGGTTACAGCTCTCCTTCCGCGAGTGTAAGTGGTTGTGAGGGCACGTGCCTGTTGTGTAATTCTTGTTCCTTTTCCTCGGGATTCCTCTTCGGAGCCTTCCCGGGGGAATGAATGTGTACTAATATTATTTGTTTTATTTTTTTACAGTTACCGATCTAGTTCGTTTCTGTAATATAGCAACGGTGTGAGCTGTCTGGTTGAGTCCTGGGGATTCGGCTGTTGCTGCCTCCCCCCTTGTATTGTCGTCAGGGGCGTGTCTCCTTCTACTGGTAGTACTCCCGTGTCGATGGACAGCTCTCCAGTTCATTTTAGAACAGTCAGGAGGCTTGCCTCCTTGGGCGGATAACTTTCCTTCCGAGGGAAGTTTTTTCCTGTCCAGGCTTGAGCTTTTCCTCTTTTGGGGGGTTCTTCTCTTGCCTTTTTTTCGTGCGACTATGCTCTTGGTGCTGAGCGGTCGCACCTGCAGTTTCGCTCAAGGGGCTGGGCAACTGCAGGAGCTCCTCTTCGGAGGATTGCCCCTTTTAGGTCACTGGCTGACCAGTCTCTTCCACGAAGTGTTTCTCTTTCGTTCGCGAGAGAGTACACTCATAGAGACTCCTCTTCGGAGGTTTCTTCTGTTGCTGTTGCTGTTGGCCTCCCTCGCCGTAAGGCCCTCCGTCCGCCTCGTCGTAAGGGCCTCTCATCTCCCTATAAGGGTGCTTGAGGCGCCTTTTTGAATCTCCGTTTGCAGCCTACAACTTCTTTTTCTCGATCTTCCGTCTTGGTGCAGATGGACAGCAGTCTAATCTCGTCTTCCGACGGGCAACGGTCTTCCCGACGGACAACGGTCTTCCCGACGGACAGCGGTCTTCCGACGGACATCAGTCTCCCGGCGGACAACGATCCCTTCGGGGCAAAGGGTTGCCCCCACGGGGGTTCTTCCCTTGCATGTCGCGCCCTTCTGTTCGTCAGCGCTCTCCTGTTCGTCAGCGCTTTCAAGAAGATCTTCCCTGCGGTTCCTGTTACGTGCCCTGTGCGCCCACGTTCGCCCTCGCGATCTAGAACTTCGGTTCAGGTCGGGGTCAAGGACTCTTCTTCTTTGCGCAGGCTTCCACGCGTAGCCTTCTGCTCGTCAGCGATCATCAGCTCGTCAGCGATCATCAGCTCGTCAGCGATCATCAGCTCGCCAGCGATCGTCAGCTCGTCAGCGATCATCAGCTCGCCAGCGATCTCCGGATCGCCCACGTGTGTTACAGCTGGCACGCCAACGTTCTCCAACACTTCTGAAGGAACATGGTTCGCCAGCTACTAGCTCAACTGCGGATGCTGATCGCCATCGCGCGACCCTCAACTGCGGATGCTGATCGCCATCGCGCGACCCTCAACTGCGGATGCTGATCGCCATCGCGCGACCCTCAACTGCGGATGCTGATCGCCATCGCGCGACCCTCAACTGCGGATGCTGATCGCCATCGCGCGACCCTCAACTGCGGATGCTGATCGCCATCGCGCGACCCTCAACTGCGGATGCTGATCGCCATCGCGCGACCCTCAACTGCGGATGCTGATCGCCATCGCGCGACCCTCAACTGCGGATGCTGATCGCCATCGCGCGACCCTCAACTGCGGATGCTGATCGCCATCGCGCGACCCTCAACTGCGGATGCTGATCGCCATCGCGCGACCCTCAACTGCGGATGCTGATCGCCATCGCGCGACCCTCAACTGCGGATGCTGATCGCCATCGCGCGACCCTCAACTGCGGATGCTGATCGCCATCGCGCGACCCTCAACTGCGGATGCTGATCGCCATCGCGCGACCCTCAACTGCGGATGCTGATCGCCATCGCGCGACCCTCAACTGCGGATGCTGATCGCCATCGCGCGACCCTCAACTGCGGATGCTGATCGCCATCGCGCGACCCTCAACTGCGGATGCTGATCGCCATCGCGCGACCCTCAACTGCGGATGCTGATCGCCATCGCGCGACCCTCAACTGCGGATGCTGATCGCCATCGCGCGACCCTCAACTGCGGATGCTGATCGCCATCGCACCCTTTCACGCGATCATTCACCTGCGCATGCTGCTCGCCATCGCACAACCCTGAACGATTGCCCGCTTACGCATGCTGCTCCTCATCGCACAACCCTGAACGATCGCCCTCTTGCGGATGCTGATCACCATCGCACCCTTTCACGCGATCATTCACCTGCGCATGCTGCTCGCCATCGCACAACCCTGAACGATTGCCCGCTTACGCATGCTGCTCCTCATCGCACAACCCTGAACGATCGCCCTCTTGCGGATGCTGATCACCATCGCACCCTTTCACGCGATCATTCACCTGCGCATGCTGCTCGCCATCGCACAACCCTGAACGATTGCCCGCTTACGCATGCTGCTCCTCATCGCACAACCCTGAACGCTCGCCCTCTTGCGGATGCTGATCACCATCGCACCCTATCACGCGATCATTCACCTACACATGCTGCTCGCCATCGCTTACCGCCAGCGATCTTCTTCACCTACGCGGCAGCACGATCCCTCGCCGTCACGCCCATTCGCCTGCGCGCCCGCGCGATCGCTCGCCTGCGCGCCCGCGCGATCGCTCGCCTGCGCGCCCGCGCGATCGCTCGCCTGCGCGCCCGCGCGATCGCTCGCCTGCGCGCCCGCGCGATCGCTCGCCTGCGCGCCCGCGCGATCGCTCGCCTGCGCGCCCGCGCGATCGCTCGCCTGCGCGCCCTCGCGACCGCTCGCCTGCGCGCCCGCGCCACCACTCGCCTGTGCGCCCGCGCGACCATTCGCCTTTGCGCGACCGTTCGCCCTCGCGCGACCATAGTTCGCGGCGAATTCCACAGCCGGTGGTAGCAGCAGGGACGCGTGCTCCTAGGCGGCACTCGGGATCACCTACATCCAAGCACAGGTTGGTAGTGCAGGACGAAGACAGGTCAGTACAGCATTCTTCCCACCTTCTTTTCAGGCAGGAACCGTCGTGTCCTCTCCAAAGGATCGCCCGATCCCTTTCACCTTAGCGAGGATTTCGGACTCTGTGTCCTTGGAGCAGCAGACATGGTTTGATCCGCTGGCACGGGCGTTAATGAGGTTTATGAAACCAGCACTCACCGGCCAGGGTAACAAACCAGCGGCTGTCTCTCCTACGCTGAAGAGAAAGAGAGGAGTGGACTTCGTGGTGACTTCCCCCAGGGCGAAGTTGGTTCCCAAGAGGTCGGTCTCGAGGGTCCCCTCTCCTGCACGAGTACTCTCTCCTTCTCCCGCCCTGGAAGGATTTTTGGCGGGGGGGCTTTCCGTTGAAGATTTCTCCATCGGACAAGGGGTGACTGCTTACCTCTTCCTCTGGGAGCTTACCAGGTTCTTTCCCTCCTCGGTTACGGCCCGAGGTTTGGTTCAAGGAAGCTACAGGAAGATCAAGGGTACTTTCCTCCTCTCGAGCTCAGGCACCTTGGCCTTTCGTCGTTAAGTATCTACTTGCGGACAAGCTCGATGTTGTACCATCTGGACGCACTGACTGAAGGCTTCCTTCGGGTGTCTCATCTGTGGAGGTCAACGACCTCAGACACCCTTCCATCCTTGAGAAGAGTTTTGTCTTTGCCCAAGGACAGAGACTTAAACATCTGCTGTGCGGAGTAAATCGACTTCCGGTTTCACTCCTCCAAGGCGCTTTCTTCCAGACTCTGCAGGGCTCCAGCTCCCTTTTCTTTCAACCACGTCGGCCTAAGTTATCGGCTACGACAACTGGGACAAGGTGTCCAATTGCAGTTTCCTCCTGTCAGGAACAGATGGCACGGGAGACTCCCCCGGGGGGGCATAGTCCTAAAAGGAGTTCACGAACTCTAGGATTGCAGGTTTTTTCGCTGGGAGGATGCTTAAGGTTACTCATCCGAATGACAGCTTCCCGATGCCCATTCCCGCACAATCTCTGTGAGTAGCCAAGGATATCGCGCCTGCCGTCTCTGTCAGCGAATTCAGTGTCTCTGAACCTCTATGCCATAGCATCAGCAGAGTTGCCCGGTTGGGCAGAATGATCCATACCTTAGGCGAAGGTCTTCCTTAGGATCATCGACGGCTTCACCCCCGGCCCCCTCAGTCGATCCTTTCTTGTAAGGAAGGATCTGAGAGGGGAGGTCCATAGTCGACCTCTCAGCCCTGATCAAGTTTGTCGAACAAACTTCGGCCAGCGTAGACCAGCAGAATCGATCAGACTGGTAACGAGGCGACAGGACTCCTTTAACCCTGGATCGGAAGGACGGGTACTTTCAGTTTCCATTCCATCCATCTTCCAGGGTGCTCGTCGAATTCAGCCTAAACTGCAAGTATTCCTGCTTATGATGCAGTGTGGCTATCCCGCCGTGGCATAGCAGGTTTGTTTCCCCAGAGAACTCTCCCTGCCTTCCTCTTGGCCGCTCAGGTGCAGACTTCCGCCTCCTCTGCTGTTTGGAGGGCTGGTCAACTCCGGTAGGCTCGGGTTTCGACCTTCTTCAGCGCCGGGAAAAGCTTCCGAATGCTGACCATGAGTGTGGGCTCATGGTATTTTGCTTGGAGCCTTCTCTTCCTCTGCCTCAACATCTGGAGTATCTGGCCATGATATTGAGTCAACCGCCTTACCACGTTGGAAACCCCGCTTCTCGTCCGTCCAGCGAGGTTAAGCAACGTCGGTACTTGGATGGGTGACCACCTGGGGACGCCAGATTCTGTTACCACATCCTCCGAGCCTTCCTTTCGGTTCACCGTGGCAAGACTGAGGAGAGTCGCAGTACCTGTTCTCAGTCAAGCAGAGTTTTCAGCCCTACCTTGGAACATTTCCTAGTTCTTCTTTCCTCATTGACCCGTTTATAGTCCGAACGGTCGCCTCAGGATAAGTTCCATGTGGGGCGATCCAAGTTCCGGTGGCTTCAGGCAATGTTTAACCGGACTCCCTGGCCCTATGGGACCAGCGGAACTATTAAACCTGCAATGGGTGTTGACCTATGGAGCCTCTTGATGGTAGTGGATATTCTCGTCCTTTCCCCACATTCTTGATGCGGTTCTCGGACTCGTCAAAGGAAAGGGGGGGGGGGCATGTTCCGGTCCAGGCCTATGGTCAAGACCTGAAGGATACCTCTCCATCATTCAGGCAGGCTTAAGGGCCTTAGTCTGGCCCCTCTTCAGATCCTACCGCTCCTGCCAAGTCGCCCCGTTGCGTGTCGACTTCATGCTAACCAGCAGGGGACGCATTTTCACACCTTCACATCTTGCAGTAGAGATATCGGGATGATTGAGATTCTCTCAATTCCACCATCGGCTCTCTCATTCCAGGCAGGGGAATGTTTCTCTCAGACTATCCGAGCAGAGCCTCATAGAGAGAGTGTACCTAGGGGTCTTTGACCTTGGGTAACCAGCAAGTGCTGGTCTGGGGGACCTGATCGCGACAGCTTGGAACCTCAAGCTTCCGCTAGTTTTCCCCCCAGTCTCAGACCCCGAGACTCTGGCAAGATGCATTCCGGTGATGGTGGGACAACTTCGACGCCTGCGTCTTCCCTCCTTTTTGTCTGCGGACAATGGGTCTCGACAAAACCAGGTTGTCTGTCAACCTTTCAATGGGAGAGCTCCACTGGGACTATGTGCAGAACGGTTTCTGGACCCTCTGCTTCCCCTGACGGAACTCCCGGGAGAGCTTCTCCCACGGCGCAGACTACTCAAGCAACCACACTGCGACATCTCTCCCGAACCGGAGCGTCGCTTCGGCTTCATGCCTGGAGACACTACGCTTCCTCCTCTAGAAGAGACAACCCGCTACAGTCGCGGTACGGAGGTCGCGTCATCTGCGATAGTCATCCACAGGGGTCTCCCAGGCAAAGTGAAGAGTCTAAGGTGGTTGGTGCCGTGGGAGATATACCTCTTCCCGTGAGGCCTCTTCTCCAGCAATAACGGTCTTATTGCCTTTCGGCGGGAGGAAACTCCTTTCCGCTCTTGGCAATGAAGCCTGTCGCTCAGCCTTTCCCTGACCTTCAGGCTTAAAGGAATAACTTTTTCCTGCCCGCTGGATCTATCCTCGCTCATGCGAAGCTACGATCGTCCCTGCCCTAGTCGGAGGAAGACCTCCAACTTGGAGCATGGCTCGGACTTTTAGTCCTTTAAGAGATCTTCTCAAGACCCTTTTACGACAGGCCTCGGATTGTATTCCGCCCTGGGTCTTCTGCTCACTCTGGCCACGGCCAGTGTGTAAGCAATCTTCTTGGTCTCTTACTACTCCCCCCCTTTCTAAGGAAGAGGGGAAGGCAACATTCAGGCTCGCTCCTGAGTTGTTGGCTAGACTCAGAATCTGAGGGTCCCGACCCTTCGGTCCGATTCATTCAAGATTTTGAGTCTCCATTCTGTGTCTGATGTCCCAAGACCTTCTCTTTCTTGCCAGTACAGGAATCGAGAGGTTAGCGCTGGGAACAGCTGCAGTTTGGCCTCAGTTGCAGCCGATTTGGGAACACAAGGAGGACATGGGGGGAGAGTCACCAGTATACCTCTTCAGCCCGGACTCAAGGACATTCATCTCGACCTGTCTTCAGACCCTCCCCCGTCACGTCGCCCTACAGCACAATGTTGGATACATCGCAACGTCCCTCGCCTTCGAGTAATACTACTCTGTGACGCAGGTGCTACAAGCTGGAGTCTGGAAGCGTCTGATGACCTTCGCAGCCCGCTTCCTGCAGGGCGTGACCCACAGGAGTCTCGATACGTTTTCTATCGCTCTGTGGTGGCTACACAACAGCTGGTCTAACCTCAGGCTCCTTTTTGGACAGGTAGCAGAAGGTTGAGGGCATTGTTATCAGGTTTTAGTCTGCATGAACGAAAGAAGTATGTCTGGCCCTTACTTCTTTCTTCATCATCCCCTCTACGGGGAAGCAGCATCCTGGTCTCTGCATAGCTGACCTCGAACCTCTGCAGGTAAACCATGCTTCCTTGTGTTCCGAGTATTGAGTCAATACTGTCGCGTCCCCCATACCCTGACGAGGTGGTATTGGGAACGTCTTAACCCAGAGTTCCTTCTGGAACTCCAGGTCAACTGCCTAAGACGGGTCACACTTCTTCCTTCACACACAAGCTTACGTAGGCCACATGGTTCCTTGCGGTGCAAGGAACTTGTGAGGTGCAGGGACTCCTTTTCTCGAGTGCGACTCACTCGGATTCTGAGTCCCCGGGTAAAGCCAAAGCCAGTATGGCTGGGGACTTTCCACCCTTCCTAAGGGATAAGTCACCCTTTGTAAATAGCGTGGTTTGTATTTCGGTTACGGAACAAATGACAAATTCGAAGATAATTTGTATTTTTCCTAACCATACAAACCTTAGCTATTTACACATATTTGCCCGCCAGCCCTGTCCCCCAAGACAAGTCCTACCTCTAAGTGAAAGTGAGTATTCACCTGTGTGTGAGGGGGAGGAGGGGTAGCTAGCTACCACTCCCCTACCCCCCCGCTAACTAGCGCGGGGGTAATACACCCTCGTTAAATTCTAATGGCTCGCCATTTCAGCTACGCTAAAAGTAATAACCCTTTGTAAATAGCTAAGGTTTGTATGGTTAGGAAAAATACAAATTATCTTCGAATTTGTCATTTTTCTTTCAGTGTCTTGTAAGATTTTCGATGATCAATCTATTCTGAAGAAGTGTTTAAATTCTTTCATTCAACCTTGTTTTGAGTATTGTTCTCCTTTCTGGTCTTCAGATGCTGACTCTCATCTTCATTTGTTGGACAGAAACTTACGGTCTATTTCACAACCTTTCTCCTGCAAGACGTGACCCACAGGAACTCGATACGATCTCTATTGGTCCTGTGGTGGCTGCACAACAGCTGGTTGTATACCTCAAGCTCCTTATTGGACAAGTAGCAGAAGGTTGAGGGCACCGTTACCCGGATTTAGTCTGCGTGAATGAAAAGATTTGACTGGCTCTTATTCTTTTCTTCATCCTCCCCTCTCGTGGGGAAAGCAGCATCCTGGGTTCTCTGCATAACCTGACCTCAAACCACTGCAGGTAAACCATGCTCCCTTGTGTACCTAGTATTAAGCTAATACTGTTGCGTCCCCATACCCTGGCGACGTGGTATTGGGAAATTCTTGGTTACATCAGTTTTTCCTACAATTGACTCTGAATAACTTTACCTAGATAGTCGCACTTCTGCATGTCTCAATACACAGCTTGTGTAGGCCGTGGACCTTGCATAACAAGGTTTTAGCGAGGGCAGGGACTCCTTATTTTTGAGTACTAACATACTCAGATAAGGAGCCCCCGGGTAGAGCCAAAAGCCAGATTGGCAGGGATGTCCACCCTTCCTAATGGGTGAGTCACCCCTAATATAGAGATTGGTTTGTATTCCAGTTACGGAACAAATGACAAATTCGTAGATAATATGTATTTTTCCTAACTATACAAACCTTAGCTATTTATGCAAGCTTGCCCGCCAGCCCTATCCCCCTTGAAGTCCTACCTCCAAGGAAAGTGGGCTAAATCACAGGTGTGTGAACGGGAGTGGTAGGAAGCTACCCCCCTACCACCCCGCTAACTAGCGGTGTGGGTAGTTAACCCTCGCAAAATTCTAATGGCTCGTCATTTCAGCTCCGCTGAAAGTATAACCCCTAATAAATAGCTAAGGTTTGTATAGTTAGGAAAAATACAAATCATCTACGAATTTATCATATTTATAGGGCCTCATTGATATGTATCTGTGGGTACAGTATTAAGAAAATAATTCAGATACAGTATAGTAGCTATTACATTATTTGTACTTAATGAAATATTCTTTTGCAGATAATGGTGTACGTCGTTGCTTTGAAAGGAAAAACGCCCGTGCGTCCAGGCAGGACACTTTTCAACATCACGGGACAGAAAGGGTATCTATGCGTTCTTCCCCTTCTGCCCAGTAAGGAGGCTATCAGATAAGTTTAGGGCATTGCAAGATCGAGCGATGATCTTCATAGCTCTGCTTCGGCAACATGCAGAATGATTCCCAGATCTTGTACAACTGCTCACAGAGGCCCTGAGGGAGCTCCCTCCACTTCCCGACCACCCGTGAAGATTTTCCGTTGAGTGATACTATCGCTACGACCTCGCATCTGGAAATTATCCAGCAGCTTCTTGCAAAGAGAGGCTTTTCGAAGCCAGATGCGAAGCACACGGCAGGATAGCTCCACGAGTCATCTGCTTCAGTGTATCAGACGAATTGGTAAGTTTTTTTTTATGGTGGGTGTCGTGGACGGAGTATCTATCCACACAGTTCCTCTAGACCAACAGCCATCTTCTTTGCTCTCATCTGGAACAGACTGACACCTCTAGGGAGAAAAATAACAAATCAGTTCAGTTCTAGGGGAACTTCCTGTCCATCAATTAGTGAGTCTTATGTCTTCTCAGTCCCGAGTCAAACTTCAAAAGTCGAGTCTAACGAGAGGAACACTATCTGGAAGGGGTTATTAAAAAAAAAGTGCCTGAACTTGAACCAGTTGAAAAAAAAACATGTTTCAGGATGGTATATGATAGGGTTCAAATGTAATTTTTGCGGAGAAGTTTTATTTTGCTGTGCAAGAGACTTTTGGATCAAAGAAAATGGGGTGATTTCAAATGTATTTATATTTGTTTTTATAGGGCATTAAGTATATATCTCTGTGGGTATTGTAGGGAGAAAAGAATTTATATACAGTATAGTAGCTATTACATTACTTGTCCTTAATGAAATATTCTTTGTTCCAACACGGAGTACTTACCTCGAACTACTTTCTTAGGAGGATCTGGGATCTCCTCATTAACTGACCAAGAATTTTGCGTAGTTCCCCCCCTCTCTCTGTTACCTTAATGGGGCGCTCTAGGGCGGAAGGATACTCGCCCCGGGGCGACCCTGGGTCAACGCGCGAGGCAGCGCTGCTAGGTCTGAGTCGTCAGTAAACGTCTGGTCGCAGCGTAGATATCTCGGTGCGCTCTCTCACTTATCCCGTCCGATCCACCTCATGTACCACGTGTTACTTTGTGTTCCTCATCCCTTGTGCACCACGTGTTTCCTTTGTGTTCTTTACCCTTTCCCTTGTGTTCTTGTGTTGCTTTTGTGTCCACGTTTCCTTATTATGGAATCCCAGCGTCGTCCCGGGCCCCAAGCTGGTAAGTCTTGAGGGGCCTGGTTTTCCAGGCCGGATGTCAACCCGCACACGCTGTGCGCCTCGTGTCGAGGAAATAAGTGCTCCCCTTCCTCCACGTGCCCGGAGTGCGAGTCCTGGCCAGAGCTTCAGTGGACCCTGTTTGCCACTAAGAAGAAAAAGGCGCCCAAATGATCTCCCAAGAAGGCGGGTCTCATCTCGCCGTTGACGTTGCCCTCAGCGCCTTCGGAGAGAGAGGTTCTCCTTCACCTTGCCCTACCCAGAGTAGGGGACGAGGTAAGTCCGTTGCGGGGGAACAGCCCATTGCCGGTCCCCATGAGTCTGATATCGGGGATTCTGTTAATGTGGGGCCTATGCAGACGGTGGGGGTCTGCTAGTGTGGCGGAAGTATGTGTTGTGGACGAAGTCCTGGTGCCCGCAGGACCCGTCTCAAGTGAAGACCCGGTGTGGGGGAAGCCCGAAACAGCTCCTAACCCCCCCATCGGGGCAGTGTTTTTCAGGTTCAGCGGGTTCCGGGGGCGGTCGGGACAAAGAAAGGAGGACCACGTGTTCTTCGAACCCCGACTCCATTGTTTGGACAGCGCCCAGGATGCCCTTCAGGTCCCCCATGCGGCAGGAAGAGGAGTTCGAGGGCTGGTTTGCCTCTCGAGCCGCTATTCGCATGCCCCCGGCACCCTCAGCAACGCTTGATCCAGACTTTATGGAGCCCTTGACCCCGGTATCCAGACCGAGGGCCCCTAGAAGGCTTGTGGTAGAGACAGAAGATTCCGACAGCTCCTCCGCCTCGTCTTCCTCCTAGGACAGCTAATATTAGATTTGATACATCATGCAGGTATTAGATTGTCTACTGGAGCTTTTAAAACCTCGCCTATCCCAAGTCTTCTTGTTGATGCTGGAGAGTTACCTCTAGACCTTTACCGAATGTCTTCCATTCTTCGGTATTGGTTTAGATTGCAAAGACTCCCTAACTCTCTAGCCTTTCAGACTGCAAGCCTTGTAAGACACGCATCATACTTTGAGTTGCACCCAAAATCTCCTCAACCTTACGGCTTTCAGGTGAAACGATTATTAAATAGTCTGGATATAATTAGAAATAAGGTACTTCCATTCAAGGTATCATCAACGCCTCCATGGAAGTTACCAGAGATATCTTTTTGTAAATATTTTATTGGAGATAAGAAGAATATGTCAGACATAGAAGCCAGGTCTCTTTTTAATGAACATGTTAAAGAACATAGAGGATCAACTTTTATCTATACTGATGGCTCCAAATCTGATGCTGGCGTTGGATTTGGAGTACATAGTAATGGTTTTAATTGTAGAGGTGCACTTCCTCTGACCGCTTCCATATTTACTGCCGAACTGTATGGCATATTAACCTCTATTGAGAAAATAGCGTTGGAGAAGGAGGGTAATTTTACAATTTTTAGTGATGCAAGGAGTGTCCTTCAAGCTATGGAAGTTTTTAATTCTAATAACCCTCTAGTTTTAAAGATTTTAGAATGGCTTTTCATTATTGGACGGAGAGGTATAACAGTTCAATTTTGTTGGGTTCCAGCACATGTAGGTGTGTCCGGGAATGAGAAGGCAGATTCACTGGCTAAGGAGGCTGCATCCGAGTTGCTGCCAAGAAGGTATCCCATTCCCTGTAATGATTTCTTACCTGACATCAAGAAATTGGTTTGCAATAAATGGCAACAGCAATGGGATAGTCAAGATGGCAATAAAATGAGGGAAGTAACAAATGACATATCTCCTTGGAGGTATAATATGATGCCCCGAAAATGGGAGACGTCTCTTTGTCGTCTCCGTATTGGTCACACTCGGTTGACACATGAGTTTCTGCTGAAGGGCCAACACCAACCGTATTGTGACAACTGTTTAGTACCTCTAACAGTAAGGCATTTGTTGACCGAATGCCCCAATTACAACATCTTGCGGAATAGATATTTGTTTGAGGCTCGAGGTGAGGGTGGCAGGTTCATCCTTGCCAAGATTCTTGGAAATGATGTGTCCTACCATGCAAGTGGCAATTTTATTGAATACTCTTTAATTTTTTATTTTATTTCATTTTTTACTTTTGTATACATAAATTAAATGTTACCGGCGTCAATGATCTTAGATGTCAGGATGCCTGAAAACTTTAAATCATTCATTCCTCGACCTCCAACTTTTCGTCGGAGGAGGACTCCAGCGACCGGGACACCAAGAAGAAGAGGAAGAGGTCCAGAAGAAGGAGGGCTAGCTCCCACGCAAGCCCGGCAAGGAAGAAGGCGAAGTCCTCGAGGAGAAGGAGTAAGAAAAAGAGTTCCCGACGAGGAGGTTTGTAAGAGTGGCTTTTCACCCTCGCGGGTCGAGCAGGACGGCTGCCGCACCAGTGCCTGCCTCGGTGGCCGCTGGAGCCGCTTCCGCGACCTTGCCCAGTGTCTCTTCGGCTCCGCCCGCCTGTCGGGTGCAGTCATTGGCACACTTTCCCTTGTCTGGCAAATCATCGGCTCCATCCGCTCCCAGAAGCTCGGGCCCCAGCCGCTTCGTCGCACCAGCTCCGTCCAAGTTACGGAGCCTGCCGCTATCGCGACCTTCAAGCAGCTCCATTCGGTTCTCCCCTGGAGGGGGTAGACCCATGACGGCTACCCCCACCCTGGCGGCTCCAGCCGTGACGGAGATAGCCGCTCCACCAACCCGTCAAGAGGGAAGGGATACCTCCGCGCCCACGGATCCCTCCGTCTTCGAAGATGCTTCCGACACGGAGGTGCAAGTAGTGGAGGAGTTGCTAGACACCGGCGAGTGCTCCCCGGACGAGGAGCCTTCGTACAGAAAAATTCTGCCCCTCATTCGCCACCACCATAGGCTGGACGAACCACAGCCGTCTTCGGAACAAGCTTGGCTGTTATGTCTGGGCAGGATGGTTGACAATCCTGTACAACAGAAGCCATCCCTGACCTTAACGCCTGACGTTGCCCTGGGTATGGAGCACGTTGATCAGTTTGTGTCGGGCCCTAAGAACTCCCTGAGAGCCCATGGTTCCTTTAAGCTCCTACCGGGACTGAAGACCCAAAAGAAATTTTATGTGCCAGACGGGCGGCTCTCAGGGCCCCGCACAATGGAAGAAGCCATCACTACCCTGAACCAGGGCAACACAGATGAGCGGAGCCTTAATGCACCAGTGGTTTTCTCTCAAGCAGAGGCCGCCATGATGGAGGACACCGCTCAGGACATACTTAACGTGACCTCATGGCTGGACTGGTGGGCGTGCACCTTAGCAGGATTTCAACTGGCGCACGACCTATCGGTCCCAGAGAACCAGGCCCTCTTACAAGAACTGATCCGTTCGGGGGGGGGGGATGAAGTTTCTCACCTTCCAGTCCCTTACCCAGACAGCGAACTTGGTTCTGAGGAGGAGGGACACAGTGCTGAACAGACTTCCCCGTAGACTCCCTGAGCGGGAAGCTAAATTCCTGAGGAATGCCCCGGTCTGGGGCGAGACCGTGTTCACCCTTCAGGCGGTGGCGGAGACGCTAGAAAGAGTGGGAAAATTGAAGTTCGTCTGAGCCCAGGCAGCCGGCAACAAGGCGGCCCTCACACAGGAGATCATCAGCGGACGGGGCCTACCCGCCCGTGCCTCCGGCTAGGCAGGAGGCCACCTCCCCTTCCTTGCATCAATCCCCACGGCCCTCCCGCAGGAGCGGTGCCCCAGCCCAGGCCTCCTGTAGACCTAAATGTTCCGGCTCAAGGAGAGGCCGTTCTAACCGTCTCCCCAGAAGGAGATAGGGAGAGGGGCCCCCCACACCTTCCCACGCCTCAGGTCGGGGGATGCCTCAAACATTATTGGCAAGCATGGTGAGACAACGGTGCGGATCCCTGGACGGTGACAGTCCTCAGGGAGAGATACAGAATTCTCTTCCTGTCAGAACCGCCCCCTCTGATCCCCGAACATCAAGCAGAATGGTTGGCACCCAAGGACACCGAGAAGAGAGCAGCCCTGTAAGGGGAAGTGGCAGCCATGTTGAGCAAGGGAGCTCTACAGCCCGTCCAGGAACCATCCCCAGGATTCTACAGCAGGCTTTTGCAGATGATGGTGTTCGTTGTCGCTTTGAAAGGAAAAATGCCTTTAGAATTTCTTATTCTATTCCATCTACCCAACGGATTCTCCAACAATAGAGATGGATGTTTTGAGAAGACACATCTGATGGGAGAAAATAGGTTCTTACGTGGTTCTAACATTTTGAAGGCAAGTATCACAGATAGGGATCATTGGTGTTAAATTTTACTATACGACTGATTTTTTTTTTTATAGTTCTGAATCTTCAGTACCAGATCCCGGGCGTTCTGACAGGACGCTTTTCAAAGTCACGGGACAGAATAGACGTCCTTGCGTTCCTTCCCTTCTGCCTAGTAAGGAGGCTATCGAACAAGTTAGGGCATCGCAAGATCAAGTGATGGTTCCCGGATCTTATATAACTGCTCACAGAGGCCCCAAGTGAGCTTCCTCCTCTTCCCGAAATACTCGGACAACCACATGTAAAGTTTCCATCGAGCGATATAATCGCTTTGACCTCACATCCTGGGATTATCCAATAGCTGCTCGCAAAGATAGAGACATTTTGAAGCCAGTTGCGAAGCACATGCCAGGTTATCTCCAGTAGTGTTCTTCCACAATCTATCAGGCAAAGTAATGAGTTGTTTGTGTTGGGTGTCGTGGACAGAGTATCTCTACACACAGTGCCTTTAGACCAACAATAGCAGAGTAGAATTCTTATTAAATATCAGGTAGGAAAACTGTTTGGTGTCAGCGGTGAAAGTCCTTGAAGCTAGTCTTCAAGCTGAATGTAGGTAACATTCCCTTCTTGACCAAATTCTCTCTCCTCACACAGAATTTTGAGTGCGCCTGCCCTCACTCGGAAGTCTTTAAGCTAAACGGAATTAACATTTCCTTCTTGATGGAATTTTCCGTCATCATACGGAACTTTGCGGTGATAGGCTATCGCTCGGCCTTGACGATGGTCTTTAAGCTGAACGGAATTAACATTTCCTTCTTGATGGAATTTTCCGTCATCATACGGAACTTTGAGCGCACGTTCCCTCACTCGGAAGTCAAACCCCCGCCTCCGTGGAACGTTGTCAAAGTCTTACGTTCTCTGAAAACAGCCTTTTATGGGCCTCTTCGTCACGCCTCTGACTGAGACTGTCTTCCTTCTAGATTCTGTCCTCTGGCAGGAGAGTCGGTGAGCTGCATGTATGGGAGTAAAAATGACACAGCTTCATCCCTGAGTTTATAGCCACAACTCAAAATCCGGCTGTAACGGATCCTAGATTCGGGCCCTTCTGGAATGAGAGTCCCCGATGGGTAGCAAATGAGCCTAATCAATGATTACTCTGCCATGTGAGAGCACTGAGGAAATACGGAAAAAGAACGGCAAAAAACCCATCGTCAGATCAGCGGGTTCTTTGTAAGCACAGGAAGAACCGAAAGGAAGATCATGAGATGTTTAGTTTCTTTCTGGATCAGACAGGTCATCGAAAAGGCCATTCCAAATGACCTCTCACTTCTGATCGATGTCCCTGTGCACACGATGTCAAGTCTATGTACATCCCTGGCATTTGTAAGAATTTCAGTCACTTCTGATCGATGTCCCTGTGCACACGATGTCAAGTCTATGTACATCCCTGGCATTTGTAAGAATTTCTGTGACACAGGTCTTGCTAGTTGGCGTGTGGGAAACGAGTAACATTCATCGTCCACTACCTGCAAGTTGTGAAGACCGGAAGATTTTTGTGTTGTGGTGGCCCAATGACAATTAGGGAAATCATTTTTATTTCTCCTTGGTATATAAACCTGGAGCTCTGTACACATACTGGGTCTGCCATCGTCTACCCTTGGGAAGTCCTGCCGCAACGGCAAAGCGACGGTCAGTCCCTAGTGCTGGTGTGAGCGGGGTGGCTAGACTACCCAACTACTCCCCCATCCGTTAACTAGCGTAGGGTAGTAACACCTTGCAAAAGTTTTAAACTCTAGTTTCAGTTCCTCCAAAATAAATACTCCTATGAAAAGAGCTGTAGGTTTTTATAGCTAGGAAAAATACAAATTTTGAAATTCATAATTTTTACAAGAAATTTGGACAATATGCATACAGTATTAACAACCATAAAATTATGCTTTATTAGGCAAGGATGAGTCCTATTGTTTATTAACTTGCCCCTTCTATTTATTCCTTTTCTCCTTTGTCCTTGCTGTGGTTTGTTCCTACACGAGTACAGACTATCGAACGTACTTGTCTCGTTCGCGAGGTAAAAGGTTTAAGGAGTCCACAGATCTCTAGACACTGTGGAGGATTCATTTTATTTGCTTTGGTTTTGCCAAATTGCGCACGCGCGTGAGAGAGACAGACAGAGAGAGAGAGAGAGAGAGAGAGAGCGGGTGCGAGTATGCATGTGTTTGCGTGTGTGTGTGTCTGCGGTGCGCGCCACCGAACGAGGGGTATTTAGTGTAATGATTGTTTGTACGTAGTGGGAAAGACTGTTGGTATAATTGAGGTTGTTTGTTTACATTTTTTAGCAAGGTTAGGGCGGTGATGAATGTCTTGGGCGAATGCAATTTTTATTTGACGGTAGCAGGAGTCGGTTGTGTCCTGAATGCTGGAATATTATTATTTTTTTCATCAACCAGCCGCCTTGGAAGTGACTTTTGTATTAGCGTAAGTACAGTGTTTTCATTTATCTTTGTTGGGCGCGATAGTGAATGATAAAAAGTTTATTATTTATCTTTGATTATAGTGCGATAGTTCAGTTAGCTAGGAGTGTTTGTAAGTTTTTCTTTTTTTTATTTGCAGGACGTAATTCCTCCTTTGGAGTTTTTGTTTGTCCATGGACTGTTGGTTCTTGTATTCTGGAAATTTCCAAATGAGGGGAGTGCTTTTATGCAACTTGCAAGGTCATAAGTGCTGAGAACATACTTCTGGCCAATCTTCCGATTGCTTGCTTCAACAACTCCCTGATGACAGAATATTCAGTGAACGGCTGATTGATGGGGTTGAAATACTCAAAGGTCATCTTTAGGAATATTTTCTTTGCCAGTAGCTGAAATGAAGCCTCCAAATCCAAGGACCTGTTGTATTTCTTTTATGCCATTGATCATTCGCATAAGTAACCACAGTTGGTACACTTGGGTGCAGTCTGAGTACATGTTATTCTTTCTGATTATTATTATTATTACTACTTGCTGCTTCCTCCGATGACCACGGAGGTAGCAGCAGTAGGGGATTCAGCATTATGAAGCTTCATCTGTGGTGAATAACGGGGGAGGGTGGGCTGTAGCACCCTAGCAGTACCAGCTGAACTCGGTTGAGTCCCTTGTTAGGCTGGGAGGAACGTAGAGAGGAGAGGTCCCCTTTGTTTTTTGTTTCATTTGTTGATGTCAGCTACCCCCAAATTGGGGGAAGTTCCTTGGTATATGTATGTATGTACTACTATCTGAGCTACGACCCTTGTTAGAAAAGCAAGACGCTATAAGTCCAAGGGCTCCAACAGGGAAAAATAGCCCAGTGAGGAAAGGAAATAAGGAAATAAATAAACAATAACAATTAAAGTAAAATATTTTAAAAACAGTAACAACATCAAAACAGATATTTCTTATATAAACTGTAAAAAGACTTATGTCAGCTTGTTCAACATAAAATCATTTGCTGCCAGTTTGAACTTTTGATCTTCTGATGGGTGAACTGAACGTAGCTCCTGTGGGAAATTTGTGCCGTACGCACCCATAAATATGAAAAGAGGGCAATATTAGCGAAGCTTCAATTTCCAAATAACGTGTCTTAATACGTTGCATGAGGGGAGGGTTCTAACCTAGTTGGCAGTGTCAGTGTTTGCTTTCAACTCTTGTATCATGATCCTTCCAGTGCTGTCCTTCAGGTTTGAATCATAGACGTTTATAGTTATTTTGTTCAAGTTGTCCACTCAACGTGAAAATTTTGGCATTTACAAGCACCACTTTGGGGAGTGATAGAAAAGGAAGCATGGAACCCTCTGCCACTACTGTCTCAATTTCCAAGCCAAAATCATACGACTCACAGGGACCCAATCTACGAAGCATATGCGTGAGTTCCTTGCATTGTAGGCAGTAGGTTGGCCAGGGCACCAGCCACCCATTGAGATAGTACCGCGAGAAAGGTATGGGGTCCTTAGGCTGGCCAGACAGTACTTCATTGGATCTTCCACTCTGGTTACGGGTCATTTTGTCTTTGCCTACACATAACACCGAATAGTCTGGCCTATTCTTTACTTATTCTCATCTGTGATTATCAAACAATTCACTCAGGGGGTTAACTACTACAATGTAATTGTTTTAGTGGCCAATTTCCTATTGATAAGGGTAGAAGAGACTCTTTAGCTATGGTAAGCAGCTCTTCTAAGAGGACTCTCCAAAATCAAACTATTGTTCTCTAGTCTTGGGTAGTGTCATAGCCTCTACCCTGACCTTCCACTTTCTTGGATTGAAGTTCTCTTGCTTGAGGGTACACTCCGGCACACCGTTCTATCTTATGTCTCTTCCTCTTGTTATGTTAAAGTTTTTATAGTTAATATAGGAGATATTTATTTTAATGTTACTGTTCTTAAAATATTTTATTTTTCCTTGTTTCCTTTCCTCACTGGGCTATTTTCCTTGTTGGAGCCCCTGGGCTTATAGCACCCTGCTTTTCCTACTAGGGTTGTAGCTTAATAATTAATGATGATAATAATGATAATGATGATAATAATAATAATAATAATAATAATGATAATAATACCGTTTTTGAAATATTTTATTTTGATTGTTTTTTAATCCAGCATGTAAGAATAATAATACAGGTGGTGTAGAGTTCTGCAAAGGAGGATGTGTTTAGGTAACTTCCACTCCTTTGTCACAGATTTATTGGAAATGGAATAGATATGTGATTTATGATAGAAACCAGTTAACTAACTATAATTTGATTGACTATTGATATTTTTCCAAAGTTGTTAGAACACAACGGTGGTTAAAACTCACCCGAGCTATCGAAAGAACCAGATGCCGGCTCTTCTTATACTCGTCCACATCTGCTTTAGGAACTTTACATTACTAAGCCTGTTGGGTGGTATTCTTCTCTTGCCCTGCCATCCAGCTCATCAGCTATAGGAGACCAAAAAAGTGATGGGGAATCGTTGAACTTTACCTGAACACTGCACAGGTACAAGGCAACGTCCTTGAATTTATCCTTGGAATGAAGCCTCTATGCCTAAGTCACGGTTTCTTCAACACAGGTACTTGTGATGTACACCACGTTGTAGGTTATGCATACCTTGTGACATAAATTAACACTTTATGTGGGCGTGTACAGTACAGTACTCATATATTTATTGTCCCCTCACTATGTTACAGATGATACATATAAATTTTACACATAACTTAATTATTTTCTACTTGGCTGCTCTCTTTGGATACTGTTTACATCCCTTGTTCTTTTTGACCGGGCGCCGTCAGCATTACAAAGTATGAAAACAGTAATGTCTCGGAATAGTAGAGTATGATTTTATCAGGGTTAAAACACCTTGTCTACAGGAATCACTTTTGTAAAAGCAATCCATTTCACTTATTTTGTCTATAAAGTCTGTTTTTCAGCATATTACTTCTGGAATCATGATTTGGAAATCCACAGCGCTCGAGTTCTTGGACGTACAGGTGGCGGAGTGTTCCAAGTTGCACTACCTCCTTCTGTCTCAGTACCTTTTCACATGAAATCTGGAATGTTTTGACCATCAAAAAATGAAACAAAACAAAAAGGGGACCTCTACTCTCTGGGAGGAACGTAGAGAGTAGAGGTCCCCTTTTTGTTTTGTTTCATTTGTTGATGTCGGCTACCCCCCAAAATAGGGGGAAGTGCATTGGTATGTGTATGTATGTACAATGATTTAAATAATTGAAATTGGACCAAAAATAAATTTCAATTGAATTGTATATGGTCAGTGGCCATTTTGATTACATCAAAATTATATGCAACAGAACCAAGAGTTTTCTTTAAACTCCAAACTTGATAAACTGGTTTTCAATCATTCCGCTTCTTAGAAAGTTTCTGAACATTCTAGGGCTCTTTTTGTATATTGTATTTTGATTAGGTTAAGTTCCTTTTGTTGTTATGATTAAAGAAGAGAGAAATGAAAATGCAATTGTCATAAAACTTTAATGGGAGTTTGCCATCGCCCCAAAATGAAGACTAGACAGAAGAATTGTAATACTAAAGACCCTGTATTGGAGATCATAGTTCCTAAATACTTAAAATGATTCTACCTCATTAATCCTTTCTCCTTCCAGTGATATTTCATCTTTGCATTCTCCAGTCTCATCATCTCGTGGGACTAGGCTCTGGAGCAAGCTCAGCAGCAGGAGTGAAACTGGCAGCGGTCTCAGCTAAACGATCCAGCATACATCTAACGCAAGGGCTGATGTTTGCTGGTATCATCAACAAACAGCTAGAAGTGTGGACCTCAAGAAATCTGATTGTCATTACTCTAACTGAACCTTTCTCCTTGGTGAGTTTCCTCAATCATTCGTCTTATAACATAGCCTTATTTACAGGAGGGAAATCCTTTCAATTTAATATTCTTTGAATGACTATATTGTGTTGAGAATGGGATGAGTTCTTATTTTATTGTGGTTTAATAAGCATCAATAGGGGACAAACAACAGTATAGGTGTTATATGTCTTTGAGAAGAGTTTGCTTTTTGCATAAAGTGATGTTACCAAATTGTGGAATGATCTTCCTAATCAAGTAGTTGAATCAGTAAAAGTTCAAACTTACAGCAAATGTTTTTATGTTGAACAGGCTGATATAAGTCTCTTTTTATAGTTTACATATGAAATTTGTTTTAATGTTGTTATTATTTTTAAAATGTTTTATTTTAATTGTTCATTACTTCTCATATTGTTTATGTCCTTATTTCCTTTCCTCACTGGGCTATTTTTCCCTGTTGGAGCCCTTGGGCTCATAGCATCTTGCTTTTCCAACTAGGGTTGTCACTTAGCTAGTAATAATA
Organism: Palaemon carinicauda; assembly: GCF_036898095.1. NCBI lineage: Eukaryota > Metazoa > Arthropoda > Malacostraca > Decapoda > Palaemonidae > Palaemon > Palaemon carinicauda. The sequence continues at coordinate 72,659 of NW_027171874.1, forward strand.
ATAATTACAACAATAATAATAATGATAATAGTAATAGCAACCAGATAAAGATGATAATGACTGAATAGTTTAATATTTTCCTTTTCTATCGTATTACAGAATGGTGTGTAAGGGATGAACAAGAGTACAGCGTATTTTAGAGGTCTATGACGACTGTTGCAGCTAACAACAAGGACAGAGCTCAAAAAGTGTATTTCTCACTACTGCCACTGACCCTCTATTGGTAAGTTCTCATCAACAGCCGTTTTTACACTAAGTCCTCAACTTAAAACTTAATAGGTTCTTAAAAACTGTATGCGAGTCAAATTCTCAAATTTTGTCCTAGGGTAAACATCATTTAACCCTTTAACCCCTGGCTATTAGGAACTTTCCATCCCTTAACCCCCACTGGTTATTTTTTATTCAAGCATATTTTGCAGTATATATTTTTCAAATTGCTCTAACAGCCTTAATTTTTGTCATAGAGAGGTCAGGTTGGTCTCAATCTCTTGGAAAATGCCTGAATTTTCTCAAAAAATTATCAAAAATATGAAAAAAAAAAAGGTAAATAGCAGTTTTTTGCAAGGACGTACCGGTACGTCCATGGGGGTAAAGGGATGTGTTTTGTGAAACGTACCAGTACGTCCTTTGGGGGTAAAAGGGTTAACTTAAGTGCCTACAATTTTCAGCAGCAAAGGTCTACAAATAGTCACATGTCGTCTTGCTTACTGTATTGGATTACATATTGTTTGATTACTGTACTTCATTATGAGGTTTTGATACAATAACTGAGATTTTATGATTTCATTTTGGATTTGAGGATAGATGTGAGAGAGGCAAGAGAGCGTGCTAGAAATAGGAATGAATGGCGAGCGATTGTGACGCAGTTCTGGTAGGCCCTGCTGCTTCCTCCGGTGCCTTAGATGACCGCGGAGGTAGCAGCAGTAGGGGATTCAGCATTATGAAGCTTCATCTGTGGTGGATAATGTGGGAGGGTGGGCTGTGACACCCTAGCAGTACCAGCCGAACTCGGTTGAGTCCCTTGTCAGGCTGGGAGGAACGTAGAGAGTAGAGGTCCCCTTTTTTGTTTTTGTTTCATTTGTTTGATGTCGGCTACCCCCCAGAATTGGGGGAAGTGCCTTGGTATATGTATGTATGTATTTTGGATTTGTTTGTATCACCAGATGTCTTTGAGGACCTTCTGAAAGTCACTGTTCTTCAGTAGCTAATTTTTATAATTTTGTATATGGAAAGTTTTTTATTTTGAATTCAATCTTGGTAATAATTAGAACTAGTAATTAAGCCTTTAGGCTTTCTAGTAATTTTTTAAAACTATTCTTCTTTGCTCAAGGGGTTAACTACTGCACTGTAATTGTTCAGTGGCTACTTTCCCGTTGATAAGGATAGAAGAGACTCTTTAGCTATGGTAAGCAGCTCTTCTAGGAGAACAACACCCCAAAATCAAACCTTAGTTCTCTATTCTTGAGTAGTGCCGTAGCCTATGTACCATGGTCTTCCACTGTCTTGGGTTAGAGTTCTCTTGCTTGAGGGTACACTCGGGCACACTATTCTGTCTTATTTCTCTTCCTTTTTTTTTTTTATAAATTTTTATAGTTTATATATGAAAGATCTATTTTGATGTTGATACTGTTCTTAAAATATTTTATGTTAGTTGTTAATTACTTATCTTGCAGTTTATTTATTTCCTCATTTCTTTTCCGCACTGGGCTATTTTCCCTATCGGAGCCCTTGGGCTTATAAATTAGCATCTTGCTTATCCAACTAGGGTTGTAGCTTAGCAAGTAATAATAATAATAATGATAGGGTTCAGTAAGAGAGGAATGAGATTACAGTTGTCCTATAGTCCATTTCTTTTAGCGAGGCAGATTTGCACCGATTCGCAGCGGCGCCCTTTTAGCTCGGAAAAGTTTCCTGATCGCTGATTGGTTAGAATTATCTCGTCCAACCAATCAGCGATCAGGAAACTTTTCCGAGCTAAAAGGGCGCCCCTTCGAGTCGGTGCAAATCTGCCTCGCTAAAAGAAATTGACTATAGTTCGTTGATAAGATTTTCCTTCACCAAGAAGGAATTTGAAATGTGCCTGCAAATATATTTGATTGTGTCGATATATTTTTATTTTCATTTTCATTAATGTCTCCTAGTCAATATATTTCCTATTTCTGGACCTCCATGGATGACAAAATTGTTTAACTGCTGCTTGTTGCTAGTTTTTATATTATCCTAAATATCAATAATTTAATCAATAGCTATTCCATGCTTGGTAATTCTGCTGCTCAGAATTTTTATACATAATTCAGTGAATTGGTTATTTCCAGAGTGCTAGTTTTATTTTCTTTTAGAATTACTCTGAGAAGTTTTTTTTATAAATTAAACTACAGTAGATTAAAAAGATGATTATAGTTTGATATAATTTTTGGTAGCTTGGATCAATTCTGAATAGAAAGCAAAATGTAGGAATTGAGAAAGCTTCACTAAGTACTTTAAGATAAAATGTTCTAGTAAAATTGTATAATTTTAATCAAAACAGGAGAGAAAGGACTACTTTGACACATGCTAAAAAAACTACCTCTTGTGGTAGTATTTCATTAATGATGCTAAATTTGTTGAAGCGATTTTAATATTCAGTTTGACTTTTTTTTTTTTTTTTTTTAATTTCTTTCAATTACTAGTTTTGTATAAAATTGTTTATACTTTCAGATGTCAAACATCGATATTTGCTTCGACACTAAAATCTACAAGAATCTATAAGAGGTTTGGCATACTACCTTCCACCAATGCCTTGGCTTAAGAATGATCATTCTGTTGTGGAACTTCAAGCAGTTGTTAACTAAGGTAAAATAGGCTTTCTGAATTGAGCATTGGCAGTATTTTCTCTTCAGTGAGATATATATGATAGATTATTTTAACATTTATTGATTTTAAGAATTTTTGTTTTACTATTATCATACATAGCTTATTTCCTTTCCTCATTGGGTTGTTTTCCCTGTTGGAGCCCTGGGTAGCATCTTACTTTTCCAGTTAGGGTTGTAGTTTAGCTAGGAATTATAATATTTATATATTTATAATGTTAATATATTAGATTTCTTATTCCTGATCAAGATATTAATCCCTATCACCATCGTTCAACTAGTTCATTATGCTTGTTGCATAAGATTTTTCATAATTCTGACCATCCTTTACATTCAGATCTCCCTGGACAATTCTATCCAGTTCGTAATACTAGGCAGGCAGTTAATTCTAATAGCCAGGCCTTCTCCATCATGAGGCTCAATACTACACAGTACTCTAGAAGTTTTATTCCAGCTGTGACCAAGTTGTGGAATGATCTTCATTATTGGGTAGTTGAATTGGTAGAACTTCAGAAGTTCAAACTTGCGAAAAAAAAAATTTATGTTGAACAGGATGACATAAATATTTTTATAGTTTATATATTATTTTTTAAAGTTAAATTTATAAAATATTTTATTTTAATTGTTCATTACTTTTTATATTGTTTATTTATTGCCTTATTTCCTTTCTTCACTGGGCTATATTTTCCTGTTGGAGCCTTTGGGCTTATAGCATCTTGCTTTTCCAACCAGGGTTATAGCTTAGCTAGTAATAATAGTATTAATAAGTTACTTTGTTTTGCATATCTGAGGAAACTTAATCAATCTGAGTTGAAACTTTGCCTATACTGTAATGCATATGTCTGTAGTGGACAAACGTCTTGATGTTAGTCAACTCTGTTACAGTATCACGTCTTCTAAGTTCGACACAGGTGACCTGATGGGGAATCTTACATTGTATAATGTACAGTATTGCTATTAGTATTTTGAAGTATCAATTGCCTCCAGGTCTTGTAAGAAGTCAGTGTGCTTATCCCTTGTAGGTTAATAAGGTATGATTTTATTCGAATAGTAGTCTGAAATTGAGAGTATTAAGAAACTACCATGATTTTATTTCTGTCAGGTAACATCTTCATTTTCACCATATTAATTCTGTACTGATGATTGCTCTTGAAGATTTTCTTTCTTTTGCCTCTTTGTTAGTTACCCATTCATTAGAAGATAATCTATTGCTGTCGTTTGAAATAAATGATCTATTGCTTGAGGGTACACTCGGGCACACTATTCTGTTATTTCTCTTCCGATTGATTTTTTGATGGATGGAGTGAAGGAAGCTCTGGGTGATAGGAGGATAGATGTGAGCGAGGCAAGAGAGCGTGCTAGAATTAGGAATGAATGGCGAGCGATTGTGACGCAGTTCCAGTAGGCCCTGCTGCTGCTGCTGCCTCCGATGATGCCTTAGATGACCGCGGAGGTAGCAGCAGTAGGGGATTCAGCATTATGAAGCTTCATCTGTGGTGGATAATGTGGGAGGGTGGGTTGTGACACCCTAGCAGTACCAGCCGAACTCGGTTGAGTCCCTTGTTAGGCTGGGAGGAACGTAGAGAGTAGAGGTCCCCTTTTTGTTTTTGTTTCTTTGTTGATGTCGGCTACCCCCCAAAATTGGGGGAAGTGCCTTGGTATATGTATGTATGTATAGTTTATGTAGGAAAAATCTATTTCAATGCTGTTACTTCTCATAAAATATTTTACTTAATTGTTCATTACTTCTCGTAGTTTGATATCATTATTTCCTTTCCTCACTGTGCTATTTTTTTCCTGTTGGACCCCTTGTGCTTATAGCATCCTGCTTTTCCAACTCGTATTGTACCTTAGCTAATAATGATTGTAATTGTCACTAGTACAACTCACAGACTTTTTTTTGTATAGGTCTGCTTACTAGGTTTCAATGAATTAGTTTTGAGGTTGTTCTTGTTTATAGAGCATTTTGATTTCACAGTACAGTACAGGTATAAGAATAGATGACACTGTCAGTGTTAGAGAACTTGAAGAGCTTGGCAAGAAACCATAGGGGAATATTTAAGAATATGGTTAAATTTTAAGGCAATTTTGTGATTTGATTTTAACGAGTGATTTAGAATTTACTAGATATCAATTATTAATTTTTTTAAAGTAAAGAACTTTAATCAACTGCATTAATATTACAATGAAAAATAGAAAAATTAAACCTTCAAATTACTAAGTGAGATTAATCTTCAGTCATTTCTGCAATGAAAGTTGTCATAGATCGTTTTTACTACAGGACTAATTCTGAGACTTCTATTTCAGGCTAGCGAGTGATACATAAAATGGCACATAAGAAAAAAAATTCTAAAGGAAAAGAAACTAGATGCACTGATGGTGCAAAATCAGACTTTGATTCCCACTCGGAGCAAATAGAACAAACACGTTAAGCGTCGTCGAAGAGAAGATGCACCACGTATCAAGATGATGAAATTAAAACAAGATTTTTCTGACGCTTTGAATGAAAAGTTTGACCTGTCTATGAATGTGACAGTAGAAGAAGCCATCCCAGCTTATCTGAAGATCATCCGTGATGTAGTTAGAACACTGACAGCAATGTCAGTGTTGAAAGACTGTTTTCTGCACTGAAAATAATCAGATCAGATCTAAGGGAATCGATGAAGGAGGATCTGACTGAGGCAATTTTGTTCCTAAGAACAAATGTATAAGTCTTATCAAATTCCATAAGAGTTCAGTGAAATTTTAATTTTTTACTTATTAAGCTATTTAGTGACTTCATACCACTAAAAAAGATTAATTTGAATCTTCCGTTTTCATTTTATATTGAATATTGAAAATGTTCACTAGGGTGATGCTGGCTTTCTTCATTATACAATTATTTTTTTTATTTTTGTTATTGAAAATTGTCACACGAGTTGCAGCTCATAATTTTCATTTAATATTTTTCACTGCAGAGTAAAATAGATATTTAAAAAGTCTCTTCGAATGGCAGAGGATGAAATAATACCACGGTGAAAATGACTTCAATCCTCTCATATCAATAGATTGGCATATACAATATCTGTGACATGCTGTTCTTGTATAAGATGAGTCTTTATACCGTTGTCATGATTTTTCTTATAGTTTTATCAAAGTTTTAAGTTCTTCATATTAGTGTAATCCTTTATCATATCTTAACTGCTCTTATGTAGAGCGTGTGTATGTTCTATGAATATATGAACTTTTTTACAGGTTTCGTCAGCCATTTTCAGAGCATGTCTTTTGAAAGAGCTAAAAAGAAATGGTACTGTATATTAAATATTTTTTACAGAGTGCGAGTTATATGGGATCTCATGCTCATGACTATCCTTGTTTCATCTTTTAAAATGATTTGTTTTGGTTTAATGAATTTAATAAATGAGATGAACAGTTGGTTCAGGCATTTACCTTACATTCAGAAGACGAATTTCAGGAAAGTTACTTGAACTTATCCATAAGAATTGAGTTATACCCTGATACTCTAATGAAAGAAAAAGAGCAAGAATTATCCACACAATTCTTAGTCTCCTTATGGTGTCAGAGGTAAATTGAGGTGGTACACTTTATTGTTCAAGAAATTTCCAACTGTTGAAGTTCAGTTCAATCTAACAATTTAAAATAGATAACTAAGCGGAACAAACAATTTCATTTGGTTAATGTTACTGTTGAGGGAAGGATATTGGTTATCATTCTAATAGTCAGGCCTTCTCCATCATGAGGCTCAGTACTAGAAGTTTTATTCCAGCTGTGACCATGTTGTGGAATGATCTTCCTAATCGGGTAGTTGAATCAGTAGAACTTCAAAAGTTCAAAATTGTAGCAAATGTTTTCATGTTGAACAGGCTGACATAAGTCTATTTAGTTTATATGTGAAATATCTATTCTATGTTAGTGTTTTTAAAATATTTTAGTTGTTCAATATTTCTTATATTGTTTATTTATTTCCTTTCCTTAATGAGCTATTTTTCCCCTGATGTAGAACTTGGGCTTATAGCATCTTGCTTTTGCAACTAGGGTTGTAGCTTAGCTAGTAATAATAATTATTCATAAATTCCACCCATTTATAAAGTCCTTTCCTTCATATGTTTATATGTACACAATCTGGAAAACTTGGGATTTAACAAAAAAAAAAAATAGTTATTAAAAGGAGTAATACAAATAGTTCTAGTTGTTTCTCCGAGCTTATATAATTTTGTTTCTTTTTCCAAAAGCTTCAGGTTGTTGGAGATGGTTCCAAATGTTTCTAGTCTTAAGTAACTATCTATGACAAGGTTGAACATGAAGAGCGCTTCTAGAAATATAGCTAGAAGACATAAATTGGTTAATTTCAATAGATGCATTCATTTTCTTGCTGATCTGGTATCAAGATTTTAGTTGTAGTCAATTTCAAGATGCATCTTTCTTATATTGGATTAACATAAGCCTGTTTCTTTTCAGTTCATATGGTGAAAAGAAATTGTACTTTTGATCAAAATTTTTAACAGTAATTTTTTTTCCCAAAAATATAATCTTTGAAATTTGTGCTATTGGTCAAAATTATTAATAGTAAGTTTGTCCAAAAGTAGATGAATTCTTGAACTATATATAAATCCCTCTTGTTCCATTTAGGTTGAATCCTTTCAATTTCATTTGAAGCTGGTTTTGGACAGGTCAGGAAAGATCAGAAAACTGAATGCCAGGAAAGATAAAGAATATGCCGGGAAAGATCCAAAAAACATTTTGTGCTCTGATTAAGGAGTCGACAAAGCTCTTGGTCGGTGAGATGCTTATCAACATCTTTGAGTTGCAAGCTAAATGTCTTGTGATGATGTCAGGATGAAATGAAACTGTCATCTTCATCTGTGGGGAACTTGGTCAGTTGAAGTCACAGATACTAATAATGCTATTCAAGGTACTAGTTCTTTCAGAGGATCTACTGAAGGAATGGCAATTGGTGTACACTGGCAACATATCAACTTCATCATATACAATATCAAGAAACAAGATGATCAAGTCAGAAACACATTCATTTTTCCAACTGCAGAACTTTTTATGTAAGACGTAGGATAAGGAGATCTTCCCCCTGTCCCAGTTTACATATAAAAAGGACTAGTTGTTACATCAAATGTATGTGAACATAAGGAAACGTTAGAGATGGCAACTTGGTGAACAAGAAAATATCATCTATTTCTCTAGCTCAAGATCCTTAAAGTTGGGGCAGTGGATGGAATTTTTCAGTAATAGTGAAATATAGATATGTGATACACCTATTTGCCGAGGTTTGTTTTATAAAATCAATTCTATCTACCATGGCATATTCCCCAATTTTGTGAGGTAGCCTTACAAGGGACTTGGCTGAGTTTGGTTGGTATTCTTAAGGTGCTACAGCCCACCCATCCCTGTTTTCCACCGCAAATGTAGCTTCATATACTGACTCCCGTACTACCGCTACCTCAACGCCCACCAAGGTAACCTGACATAGCAGCGTGGCCTATTGAAACTGTGGCACAATCTGTCGCCATTCATTTATAGTAAAGAAATATTCCCCCATTAATTTTAACCTATAGAGAAGATCTCCTTTCAGACATTGACACACTTTATATTTTTCTTAGCATCAGCTTAAAGAAGCAGGCGAGGTTTACTTTGCCTCAGTCCCCTTGGTCTTCAATATAAGGGTATCATGATTCCACTGTTACTGGGTTTCAGAGCCAAAATTGTTCTCGAGTAATGTTACCCATTTCATATCTTCGTACTCCTGTGTCCTGAGATGCAATCAAAGAGAGGGATGGGATATTTTCAGTTGACCTGTTTGATGATTGTTCTCATGCTCCACTTCGCTTAGGTTCATGGAAATAACTCAAGTTTGTTACAGGACAGAATTTATCAGTTCAATTTTTTTTTTTTCTGTTTAAGCAGTTTCTCAAATCTTTATGAAAATGGTTTAATCTACGAGTAAGTAGTTTTCTTCATGGAGACTATAGAGTGGTCTTCAAGAAACTTTGAGAGAGTTTTCTTTAATGACTGGTTCTGTTGAACCAGTGAGGAAAGGATATAAGGAAACATAGAATAGTGTGGCTGGGTGTACACTTAAACCAGAGAACTCTAACCCAATACAGTGGAATACCATGGTACAGAGGCTATAGCACTACCCAAGACTAGTAAATAATACAGCAGTTTGGTTTTAGAATATCCTTCTCCTGAAGAGCTGCTTACCATCTCTTACCACGAGAGAGTGGCCACTGGACAATTACAGTGCTATAGTTAATCCTCTAAGTGAAGAAGAATTGTTTGGTAATTTTAGTGATGCTAGGTGTATGAGGAGAGAGGAGAATGTGTAAGGAATAGGCCAGATTATTTGGTGTTTGTGTAGGGAAAAGAAAATTGAGTTGTCAGCAGAAAGGAAGCCAATATAATACTATCTGGCCAATCAAAGGGCCCAATAACACTGCAGCAGTAGTTTCTCAATGGGTGGCTGGTACCCTGGCCAACTACTATCAACAAAAGGAAAGAAGAATTTTAGGTTTTCTTTCTATTGTCATGTGTATGAAGGAAAGAAGAGAATGTGTAAAGGACGGACCAGACTATGCAGTGCATGTTTAGGTAAAGGAAAACTGAGCCGTAACTAGAAAGGGATCCAATATAGTGCTTCTGGCCAGTCAAAGTACCCAATAACTCTTTAACGGTAGTTTCTCAATGGGTGGCTGGTGCCTTGGCCAGCCTACTACCTTCAGGTATGCAATTCTTCTTGTGCAAATGAAGCCTAGAGCAAGTTGCAAAAAGGTACCATAAAATTTTCTGGTGTTACATTGCCATCCTTCTGTAGTGCCAGTCAAGCCTTGCATTTGTTAGCATGGCTATTTAATCTAAACTATGTCATCTTCCTACGTAAAGTAAAGCATAGCAGTTTTTCACGTCATTAGGCATTTTCTTCAATGGTACCTATTGGAAACAACCCTGTCTTCGTAATGTGTTGGACTGGGGCTTGATACCCGCCCAACCTCGATAGTTTTTTGTAGAGTCTACAACCTCGCCAACTTTGTGAGCTAAAGATAGATGCTTTGAGGGGAGGCTATAGGTCTATCTGCTGTGTTATCAGCAGCCATTGTCTAGCCCTCCCCTGTCCTAGCTTGGGTGGAGAGGGGGCTTGGACACTGATCATATGTATATAAGGTCAGTCTCCAGGGCATTGTCACTGTCCCATGCTTCTTCCATTCATAAGCGAGACCTTTAAAGAACAGTAGCTTTCAAACCATCATTTAATGCTGGTGTCTGCAACATTTTCTTCTATGATTCACACAAGCTTAGGTATAACGGTAAGTAGTTTCATCAACAGATGGTGGTTTCTTGTTAAATGCAAAGTACAGCCATCACCCATCTTAAATCATTCAAATTTTTAATCATTCAGGTATTTAAAAATGTCTAGGCCTACTGATATTCGTGAGGAGTTTGGAATTCTAAATCTTTTGGGGATGATGTTTAATATCCAGTAGTTCACCTCCTCATTCCAGTGGATGTCGTTTGTTCTTGGAATTCATTTTGAATGTCAACAAAATACCAAAGATAAGAGAGTCAGCAATGTGATATTCATGTACCATACCCTACGTATTTGGATGTCCTTTTTTTTAAATTGTTAAATCTATCATATCCATCCTTGTCTTACTGCTTCTCAGTCAAGTGACAATGGATGTTAAATATATTTTAGTCGATTGTCCTGTTTTTAATCTTCAGAGGAGGACACATTTACTCCAGGACAAACCTTTAAGAGATATACTGGGGGAAAACTGTAATACCCTGAACTTGAGAAAATTTATACAAAGTATTGGGTTATATTACGAGCTATAATTGATTTTATTAATTTATTTATTTATTTTACCCTTTTAATCCCTATTTATTTCACATCTAGATTTTATTGTATGAAAGTGTTATGATTTGTATTAAAGTTAAAATGATACTAAATGGTGTGAGTGTACAGATATGATTGAATGATTTTCGTTATATAGCGCTGAATGGCCTTTGATGCCCCAGTGCTTGGCTTAATGCCTAAATCCTATATTCAATTCAATTCAATCATTACTGCTTCTCAGTGTTAAGTCCACCTATTAATAGTATTATTGTTAGTAGCTATGCTACAACCCTAGTTGGAAAAGTAGGATTCTATAAGCCGAAGGGCTCCAACAAGGAAAAGGAGCCCAGTGAGGAAAGAAAACAAGAAAATAAATAAACTACAAGATAAGTAAGTAACAATTAATATGATATATTTTAAAAACAGTAACAAAATTAAAAAACATCTTTCATGTATAAACTAAAAGCTAGAAAAAAAACTAGAAGAGAAAGAAGATAATAGTTTGCCCGAGTGTATACTCAGGCAAGAGAACTTTGAAACCTCTTCTGTCATTAGGTTACTTAAGGCCTACTGTATCTGCTGATGTGGCACAATTCTTAATGTTCAAAATTGAAATTAACTATTCTAATGAAGTTTGAGGTTCATCTTTTGTTTGCCAGCTACCATTATCAAATGCTATATTCACAATTATAGCAATACGTCTATCTATATTTCAGTGACATTTGTTATATTGGCATCATCTTGGTTAAGCAGCTCTTCTATGAGAAGAGCATTCTAAAATAAAACCATTGTTCTCTGGTCTTGGGTAGTGCCATAGCCTCTGTACCATGGTCTTCTTGCACTGGCTTGGGTTAGAGTTCTCTTGTTTGAGGGTACACTCGGGCACACTGTTTTATCTAGTTTCTCTTCCTCTTGTTTTGTTAAAGTTTTTTTATAGTTTATATAGAAGATATTTATTGTAATGTTATTATTCTTAAAATATTTTATTTTTCCTTTTTTCCTTTCCTCACTGGGCTATTTTCCCTGTTGGGGCCCCTGGGCTTATAGCATCCTGCTTTTCAACTAGGGTTGTAGCTTAGCATTTAATAATAATAATAATAATAATAATGCCTTCATTTCAAAACCCCCTCCATTCACCCAGTGTGAACTTCAAATACATCACAAAGGATATAGTTACATCGTTTAACTGCTTCTTTAAACCGTCAAAACTATTATAATGGTATTTACATAACATCTCCCCTCATTTAAAAGATAAATGTTTGTAAAGATAGTTAAACAAACATAGGCTAATACTGGTTTACATGAAGTCTATAGGCTAACTATAAATGCAGCCTTTGTACACTAGCGGCCAGTTCCTCCCATGTGTATAAGAATGGATACTAGCTAACCTAAACTTCCTAACCTAACCTACATGCCATGTCCTTACTTGCCTAGTAGGGGATACCCCCCCCCCCTGTGATCCCCCTTATACTGCTGTATTCTTAGCCATCATCCTACATACAGGTGGCCGTTATTATACATACAACCCCTATAAATCCTAGATTTTAAGATACTATCTACTTTTAGTTTGTGGTGATAGTTTAACTATTCTTAAGTGAATCTTACTAATTTTGTACCATACAACTATATAAGTTATGGAAGATAATATTCCTAAGGGCATTAACTCATAAATTTGCTAAGATAACTTTATAACAAAAAGAAAAATAAAGTTTTTTCGTCGTGGTTAAATATATCATAGTTACTCTTAAATAAGGTTTTCTCTAAATTGGAAGTCGCACCGTTTTCATTTTATTAAGCCAACTGATTCAGGGGTAACTTGCTTATAAATCTCACTCGTATACTGTATATCAATTAAATATTATATTAAATTCATGCAAATATCTTCTGAACTCCTATTATAATTCAATTAATTTATTGGAAGAAATTTTAAATATGTCCTAAGCAAAATACTATAATTTTAGCCAATGAAAAGGCATTATATAGAACGCAGACTATGGTGGAGGTCTCTGATTGGATAAAGCAATTCTTTAGCCAGGGGGACAACTTGTTGAGAATTTGTCCCCAAATCTGGGAATTTATAGAGGTTTTGGGGGGTATAAAGTGGGTGAATTCCCATACGTCTGGTAACTGAAAAAACACTCTACTGTAAATACTCATGAATAATTCTGTCTTCAATAAGATTTATAATAACTTAATTACGTTTTATTGTTTTCCTGTGGTATGAAATTCATTACAATTATGATTTGATTAATATATCTTTCAGAGCACAACTGTAATCAGAACACGAGTTCAAGATTTAAAAAATGATATTTTACTGTTTGTGGTTTTACAAATACCATAATTAAAAGTATATACAGAATATATTATAATCATAGATGATACAGGAGTACATAGTACAGTATTTAGTAGGCTACAAATTTGTGTTGAAAAATGCCTGAAGAAATTACTTCTGGTCTAGGGAAGTCCCTGACAGTGTAGACTATAGAAGAAGATTCATTTCTGTCTGACACAGAGAGGAAGAAGGAAGTGTCTTTGAACTTGTGATTCTGTGAGGAATGAAGGATTTAAGGGGTAAGGAAAGACACATTTTACAAGGTTTATTTCTTTTTATTATGTTCTCGCTATTGTTTTATTACTTACAATACTTTTGATTCTAATATATTATGTGTTGTAGGTTTCCATGATTGATAGTTAACCATCGAATTTTTTTAGAGGTCTTTTATTGGCGAAGAATTTTTATGAAAAGGCGTTCTCCAAAATGCTCTTTTTAGCGTGTGGTGGTGATCCAATAGTCAGTGAAAATGTGAAAAGTTATTAGATGAGTTTTTTTCTAGATGTGACTTTTAACTTTTCGATTAACAATAGGACGGTATATAACTAGCTGTGTGGTTTGAGTTCCAAATGGGGACACTGTAATCACCAATAATACAATTCTCTTGCTTTAGGAAACATCCATTGTCTCGCTTCATTAGTTTAAAAGTCCTTGTCCAGCCACGCCCACTAATTAGTCTCTCTCTCTCTCTCTCTCTCTCTCTCTCTCTCTCTCTCTCTCTCTCTCTTCTCTCTCTCTCTCTCTCTCTCTCTCTCTCTCTCTCTCTCTCTCTCTCTCTCTCTCTCTCTCTCTCTCTCTCTCTCTCTTAATTAATACTTGAAGGCAGTAAGCATCAAATCCACTGAAATATTAAGTATTCGGAAGTGTATCTCAAGATATAGATAATTTGTAAGTTTAGATTGTCAGCTCAGCAAATGCACTTAGGCAGAAGTAAGTGGTTGATAGAATAAATGCTTAATATTGATCTTTAAGGAACTCTATAGGCCTACCACCAATACATTGAAATTAAATTCAAATTAAAGTAGGAAATTACCGTGATAAAAGCACAAGTAGGAACACGGCTTTCTATCTAGATTTTTAGAAAATATTCTTGGGAAAACCTTTATAGAAACGATTTATTTTGATAGCAACCCTATTTTTTTTCTCATCCATTAGTGGACGTATAATTGCCTAATTGCCTCATTAGTAATGACCAATTAACTCTTACCGTAAGGGGGTTGTGGTCCCTTGCCTATTTTTCGACCAACCAGACAGAACTGGTTTTCTGTATATTTGTTCTTCGTTTAAGAGGACGGGTCTACTACTCCTTGTCAGTGAATTTTCAAAAAATCAGTTTTTAATCTGTAAATGAAAAGCCTTATTCAGTAATTGATACTAAGTCTTCCTTCAGTATCAAGGTAAAAAGTTGAATGGGTTTTTCATTAATTAATTTTATTACATACACACACAGGCCTGATTTTCTCTCTTAATAATTACTAGCATAAATCATTTGACTTTAGTAGTGGTTATGAAGTATCAGTTCTATTTTGTAACCATATTAAAATGAGTGGAGATGCTTCAACAATCATAATTTTAATCTAATTTTAATTTATTGTTTACATCTCAAATTGTGGCAAAGATGAATTCAAAATCACTATTTATAAACTTTAGAGAAAATACGTTTTTGTTCAATCATGCTTATGTTTCTAGGTGATATGGGCAGTCTTGCAGGAGTTGTTCAACTTGTTCATTTATTATTATTATTATTATTATTATTATTATTATTATTATTATTATTATTATTATTATTATTATTATTATTATTATTATTATTATTATTAATCATGGTTTTTCCTAAAGAAATGCATAAATCTATTTAGCCAGCTACTGTGAATAACTTGCATTACAGTTGGGCCCATACATGAACTTTACTTTACATTTACTTTACGGTCTGTTTTTCTGGCCCTACAAAGTCAGTTTATCGTATACATATTCTAATGTATTTTGTATAAAACACAATGTTTATTATCCAATACTTTCGTTTTGAAACCGGGCCATGATTTAGGCTTAGTATTTATTTCCTTTTTATTTGCTTCGAGATATTTACCTTGTTTTCATATGTTGGTTGCAGAACAGTAAGAAGTTAGGACGAATTTCTTGTGTAATTCTGATATATATGAGGAAATATGTTTGGGAGAGCATTTATTGATACGAATTAATTCATATCAAGGTATCATTAATATTTTTCTGTCATTCACTAGTGAACAGACTTACTTGGTTCGTTAGTTAATAACTTAATAATCATTGCAATTGGTGGTGGGGTGTTTTGGTTCTCAGTCTGTTTTAAGACCAGTCCGGCAAAAGTGTTTTTCAATAGATTTGTTCTTCGTTAAGAAGACAGGCCTACTTGTTATGTCTGTTTAAAAATGGTTTTTAATCTGAAATTAATATTGCTTATTTAGTTTAATGTAAATGTAATAAGTTAATTTCATTTCAAATGTATTAACTTTTGAATTGATAAATGAAATATAGTTTCATGTGGACATTTCCGAAGGCAATATAATTTTGATGAGACAAAACTGGTTATTAGTGATCAACAAGATTGCAAAAAGCGTCAATACTGTCCTTGATACTTCGTGGAATAAGCAACTGGAATCGAAGGCGTGAATATAAACTTTTTATGTGTGTACTACATTAGGCTGAAGGAACATAGAGAGTAGAGGTCCCCTTTTTGTTTTGTTTCTTTGTTGGTGTCGGCTACCCCCCAAAATTGGGGTAAGTGCCTTGGTATATGTATGTACTACATTTCATCTGTAACTAGTTTATATTTTTGTTAATTTTATGATTGTGGGAAAGAGTTTATAAATAGTTTGATACTTGACATTAAGCTATTTTCCATGTAAGGAAATATATTACTTTAATTGATCTACAATAATCGGCCATGAAAGTATTTTGACTTTTCTAGGGGTAGTTTTGAAGGACCAGTACTTCTGTTGTTTTAATTCGAAGTCTTTGTTGAGAAGTTAATAACAGTGGAGAGACCTTTACATGGCGAAAGACTTGCGTATCACCATGATGAGCAACGCTGCACTAGTCAGGGACACCCATACTAGGTTGGTTTGCTGTGAGATATCAGACCGAAGTCTCCAACCATCACAAATCCATAATTGGTCAGCGTGTTGATGAAAAGACTGGACAAACCCCAGACATGAATTGATACGGCTGAGGTCTTTGTCCTGCACTGCACTAGAAACGGCTGCATTTGTTGTTGTTGTTGTTGTTGTTGTAAAAGTTACAATTATAAACCAACTAAGTACAAATTTAACAATGTATAGATACTGAGGTACTTATGGAATCGAATGCTCCCATTTGTCAATGTGGTACAAAACTAATCAAAAGTGTTTCTTATAAACATCGCTTCCACAGCTATAGAATGTAGGAAATTGTGACGCCCAGCAGTAGTTTTACTCTTTATTTAAGATTACTGTTTAGCAACCAAATTCTGAAGTATTTATCTATATAGAATCATGTTTGTGTTTCCAGGTGATTGTAGGCGACTTTCAATGTGTTTCTCATCTTGTAATAATCGTAGATTTTCCTAAAACACAAATTGTCTTGTTTATGATAATGCTTTCTTTACGGCTCAGAGTGAGGTTAGAGTTCTAGACTCTAGAGGTCTAGCCCGTACTGGTGACTGTAAATTGCCTCTCATATAGTTTGGCCAATAGGTGAACTTTTAATGCTTTTATTTTGAAACCGAGGTACCATTTAGATTTTGAAATTTATTTCCGTTTTATTTCCATTGAGATATTTACTATTATTTTTCCTATGTTGGTTGTAGAATCGTATTTGGTTAGCAAGAATCTATTAATAAGTTCAAATTGGTTTGTGTGTGGGTATTGTGTGGAGAGAAGTAACAATGACCCTCACCAGTTAAAGGTTAATTGGGAATAATGTTCTTAAATTCATACCTCAGTTGAGTCATTTCTTTCAGTTAACATTCATATTTTGCAAGGGAGTATTTTGCATTACTTGCTCAGTTCTCGATTTTTGTCTTTTCATAGCCTATAGGCAAATTGTTTTCTTATATATCAGGGAAATATAATTAGCGGTATCCACGTTCAAGTGAGTTCAATTGCCGTAACCCTGTCTACTGATTCAGATAATAAGTGACACAAGATTAGAGTTGATTTCTATGGGGTCCTAGATCATCATTATATATTATTACTCGTGTAACCAGTGGATGGCTCTGTCATTTTCTTCCTGTAGATCAACATCAGAAGATGCAGGTTCTCAGTGGGCCAACCAATATTGGTGACATTTACCCACTTCTGAAGTTTTATCTCCTTGCTTGAGGGTACACTTAGCCACACTATTCTATCTAATTTCTCTTCCTCTTGTTTTGTTATAGTTTTTATAGTTTATTTAGGAAATGTTTGTTTAGGTGTTGTTGTTTTTAAGATATTTTATTTTTCCTAGTTTTCTTTCTTCACTGGGCTATTTTCCCTGTTGGGGCTTCTGGATTTATAGCATCCTGCCTTTCCAACTAGCGTTGTAGCTTAGCAAGTAATAATACTAGTAATCATTTCGGGAATTCCAGACCTTCGTTTCTTATGGACGAATAGTAAACCTTCCCTTGGTGTTCCTGTTTAAACTGATTGCTAAAACATGCGAACTAAAAGGAGTCTTAGAAATACCACTGGATTTCATGGAATTTTGACTTTTGTTTAATCTATCGCTTTTGAAAGTTCTGGTTAATCGCGTATTGGGAAGAGAGAGAGAGAGAGAGAGAGAGAGAGAGAGAGAGAGAGAGAGAGAGAGAGAGAGAGAGAGAGAGAGAGAGAGAGAGAGAGTATTAATGAACTTCAGAGGATAGGGAAAAGCAAGTTGTTAATTGTATATGTTTTTGGGATGACGTAGCAATTCGTAAAGAATACACTAGAAGCGTTGAACTGTCATCGAAGCTTCATCCAAGGCTAAAGAACTCAAGGAAGTATTTGAGATGTTTAATTTAATAAACAGTGTTTTGGTATCAACGTCAGTAGGTAGTCATACACTCGACTTGGTCATATGTGGAAAAGACTCAGACCTAATAAAAAACCTTGAAGTGGAACCAGACTTTGAGATCTCAAAAACACATAAACTCATCACCTTTAATGTTAATATAAATTGCACCAGAGTATTGAAAAAATGGATCACATATAGGGAACGGGAAAATTTTGATGCTGAGAATTTTATTGAAGCTAGTGTAGCGCAAATGTCTTGTGTGAACACACAATGTGAACATATGGTGGACATAGAATGTGTTGGGTGCTATACCAAGAAATACAACGACAATTTTGGAAAAATGTACGATACCATGTGTCCCATAAAGAACAAACAAATAGTGGTACGCGAAAATGTTAGATGGTATAGGCCTAATAGTGAACTATTAAAGGCAAAAAGACACAGACGTAAGATGGAAGGTAGATGGAAAAGAGCCAAATCCTTACAAGCCAGAAATCTATGTAATAAGGCCAGAAATGACTATAACATCCTGTTAGAAAAAACAAAAAGAAAATTCTACAACGGCGAATGTAAAAAAACTAATAACATGAAGGACTTTCACAAAAACCTTGATGATTTGATGGGATTAAAGAAAAAATATGTCTTGCCTGACAATGTTTGTGCAGAGAGTTTTGCTATATTCTTTAGTGAAAAAATTGATAAAATCTATAGAGGCTTCCCCCAAAATCACTTGGAGGGACAGTCAGCTATGCCAGTGAAGGAGGGAAAGAAGTTAATAAAATTTAGGGAGATAAATATGTGCGACTTGTTAAAGGTTATGAGAGAGATGAAGAATACATATTGTGGAAACGACCCTTTCCCAAACAGTTCAATAAGTGAAGCTCCAAACAAACAAGTCGTATATAATATTTACCTGAACATAATTAACCTAAGTATATCGCAATCCTGTTTTCCTAGCTGTGAAAAAACTGCGTTGATCAAACCAATTTACAAAGGGAAAGGTGATGTAAACGAGCTAAATTCATATAGGCCCATTTCAAATTTATCCTACATGTCAAAGCTTACTGAAAAAGTCATAAGTGAGCAATTGTGGGCGCATATTGACGAGTTAGGGGTATTCCCGGAAAATCAATCGGCCTACAGAGCTAATCATTCTACAGAAACTACTTTGTGCTCAATAATGAATGATATGATAGGTCTTCTTGATGGGGGAAAGTGTGGAATTTTAATTATGTTAGATCTTAGTGCTGCTTTTGACACTGTTGTGCACGAATATTTACTTGACGACTTGAAGTCTATTGGAGTGACTCAGGAAGCACTGAAATTTTTGCGAAGTTACTTAGTGAACAGGAAGACTATTGTAGAAGTTTCTGGAAATCGTTCCAATGAGAGAATACTTATGAAGGGTGTACCACAGGGTAGTGTCCTGGGCCCTATCTTGTTTAACATATATACTATCGAGCTATCACACATCTTGAAAAAACAAAAAGTGGGTTTTAAACTATATGCAGATGATACTCAGTTTTACCTCTCAATTTCAACAACACAAGATACAGGGAAGAAAATTGATGAGATAATGACTGAAATAAAAACATGGATGCAGAGGAAAAAGCTCAAATTAAATGATGATAAAACAGAATGTATGTTTTTTGGCACAAGGGTGGCTTTGAAGAATTACCAGTTAATTCAAAGTATAAAAATTGGTGATGCTGATGTTGGGATTGTGCCTGTTGTGAAAAATTTGGGTGTACTGATAGACTGTAATTTGTCAATGAAGGACCAAATTGTGAACACAGTGAAAGTGTGTAACTATCACCTGAGAAACATAGCATTTATTAGAAAATATTTAACAGAGGGCAGTACAAAAATTTTAGTGGTGAGTCATGTAATATCAAGGCTTGATTATTGCAATTCTCTGTACTACAAATTGCCCAATACACTACTAAGGAAGCTTCAAAATGTGCAAAACCGGGCGGCTAGACTGATAAAAGGCATTAAATTTCGGGAGAGAATAACTCCTGCACTGATCGATCTACATTGGTTACCTGTTAAGGCTAGGATTGAATTTAAAATTTGGTTGTTGACTCGCAAAGCACTTACAGGTGATAAGCCTAAATATCTTCGTGATTGCTTGATCCCCTACCCTGAAGCTACCAGCGCCACTGTAAGAGTTAGACATGCAGATGACCCACATAGACTATTCGAAATTAGTGTGAATCATGCAATAGGAGGAAGAACGTTCAGTTATGCTGCACCGAGACTCTTTAACGACCTTCCACTCGATGTCAAGAATAGCACAAATGTGGCTGCCTTCAAGAAAAACCTGAAGACTTATCTTTTTAGAAAGTGTTATAATAGTGACCTGAAAACTATTAAGCCTGAATACAAATGCTAGCGAAATAACTGATAACGATACAGAGCAAAATATTAACTGGAAAGGAATTATTTTTTCATACACCAAGGCCCGCCTGAACAGACCTT
Organism: Palaemon carinicauda; assembly: GCF_036898095.1. Classification (NCBI taxonomy): domain Eukaryota; kingdom Metazoa; phylum Arthropoda; class Malacostraca; order Decapoda; family Palaemonidae; genus Palaemon; species Palaemon carinicauda. The sequence goes on from NW_027171874.1 coordinate 93,150, forward strand.
TAGTGTTTGATGGAGGGCGAGAAATAAACCTCTAAAAGTAAAAGTAAAGTATCCAAAAAATTCAGTCTTTTTCGAAAGAATCAATCCTAAATTACAAATCCAATGACTTGGCTTTTTCGGTCAATGATCCTGGGACAATGCTCAAAGACATTTTGTTGATCTTGCTGAACTTGCAATGTAGCAGGTGATTCAGACGGCTGCTTTTCCGGTTCCATACAACAGGGGAAGAACCAACCCACTCGCTACAAGACCTCCACTGTCATTTAATCTTGTTCGTTCAGAGCATTCAACATTTCCTATCACATACAGCTCATTTACTGTTAAATCGTCAGATATGTGCTCAGATATACTCTGTAACGTTTACAACGCTTCCAATAGGCTCAAATCACATATTGCTCATTTACTGTGAATAATGAATTAAAAATGTTCGCTGTACACTGTGAATTTGCAAGCCAAGATTTTGATTCACGTCTGTGAGGATAATATTGAAATGGAATTTAGATATTTTTCGGTTTAACCATATATTATAAGCTTAAGCAATACCCTTGCCCAATTGATACTGGCTTTCTTTGTAATGGTTAGAAATTTTCTCATCTTTATGCCCTTTGCGTCAATAGGCGTAGGAGATGATGATGATGATGATGATTGTTATATGCAATGTCTATTCACACATTAGTTATATGATGAAATAAAGATTTAGGTTGTTTCCAATTGTACATAGTTGAGACGAAGTTTCCATTTTTTCTTTTAAGGGAAAAAGAATACTGTGAACATGGAGAAATTACAAGTGTAGAGAGAGAGAGAGAGAGAGAGAGAGAGAGAGAGAGAGAGAGAGAAATATTTGCATGTTAATTCCAACTTAGATGTCAACTCTGTTCCCCTTCGCCAATTTATATCCTTCGGACATCCTCTTAGACTTCAGTGACCCCCTACCTTCTTAGTGACCCCCTACCTTCTTAGTGACCCCCTACCTTCTTAGTGACCCCTCCCCTTGGCCCTGTAAATATTAATATTATCAATAATGTTTTCTTTATATTTTCCTTCAAAATGTATTTTAATGTGTTGTCATTAACTTCATGGAATAACATGAGTTGGAGGGAAAAGTATTGCACTAGTATACTAGAACTTACAAAATTCTTCAGCCCAGCGAAACAAAAGCAATAAATTACTCTTTATTGCTTCATTTTAATGAATGAATATTATACTTTTTACATCCAATATAAAAAAAGCTTCATATTTTGCTCTGAATCTTGTCGAGTGTCGATTCATTTATCAGCTGGATAAAACACAATAATTTTACTAATTCATACATTTCAGTTCTGGCTTCAATGCGTCCACGAAAATTCATTTTCATTTAAACACTTAAAAGCACTTACTCAACTGGTTTAACATACTTAAATGATTGTTTCCTTGTCTTGTACCACACGGAAAGCCCCGGTGCATTGGAGGACCTACAAGATTTGTTTGTCGTATACATTCTTAAGTATTTAGATCATATTGCATAATCTACATTGATTGTCATTAACGATGTTCATGAGATTTCCTGAATTTAAAAAAGCCTTCTTCTTCTTTTGAAAGCCTTAATATCACCTATCCTTTGGTGATATTTGAAAGCTCAACAACTCATAAATATTCTTGTGTCCATTATTTGTTACCTTCACGATATATAACTTATTTTATTTATGTTGGAAGTCCAGTTATGATAATTTGATGAGTCTCATGCAAGATCTTAAATTTATTCTAAGGTTAATGGGCAAGGCAGTGTTGTTCAATCATAAGAGTTAATAGCTTCTCAGTGTGGGACACATTTTGTTAATCGTGCTTCTTTGTTTATTATGATGTCTAACTTCCTAAGTTACACTTCGATTATGTTGTAATAGATAGCGTAGTCGATCCTGACAACAACTCAGTTAATCTGAGTTTCTTAACAATGCCCTTCCAGATATTTCCTTATGAAAGCAATATTTCTAAGGTGATTTCCACTGAGAGAGAGACAAGTTACAGTCCAGTGATACACCTATGTGACGAACTCTACTGAATAGCAAAGCCAAGATGCCGTTAGGTATAAAATTTATTGTCACCAAAGTTTTAAAGGTTTAAGACCACTCATGCATGGCGAGGGAAAGTGACAATGCCTTGCCTTCTCTCTCTCTCTCTCTCTCTCTCTCTCTCATCTCTCTCTCTCTCTCTCAATACTATAAATGTTTTTGTATATGGAATGATTGAATTAATAAATAAGATTAATAGAATATTAATTCATATCCTTTTTTTCAGAGGTTGGACAAAGTCGTCAAGATGATGATGATCTTTCTAAGCAGTATCTCAAGTGCCCTTCTAAAGACCACAAGACTAGAGCAAGATAATCATCATAATCATCATGCAGGTGCCATATCCCAAAGGAGATCGCAATCATGGCTCTCCATACATCTCTCTTCCCGACTCTCTGCAGCAACCGAGCTACAGATAGACACAATTATAGGGAAGTGGTTAACTAAATAAGATATTTTTTTAGTATCTAAGAACACTTTAAGTCGAACACACCTGTTTTTTAGGCTGTTGAAGTATCATTCAATCTTTAAATAACTTTTTAATACTAAATTTCAAAGTGTTTGGTTAAATTCTTCCTGCTAGTCCCAATGTTCATCCTTTGTCCAGTGTTTATAGACCAAGTGCAGTTTTTATTCCAGTATTCTGTGCTTTTCCTACCAATAGGATACATTCATTTGCTTGTAGTATGAACAATTCTATTCCAACTTCATCCTGGCTTGTCTCGTCTCACATTTTCACAGACATCTCAACTAGTACTTCCCAAAATATCAACACGGCCACTTTTCTTTTCACGTTTATTAACTTCATACAAACTTTTGCCATTTTTCTTACTTTATAAAACTACCATCTATAAATACCTCCCACAGCATCCATATAATCACTTATATTAATTTTCAACCTTGTTTCCATTCCACTTTTCCACTTTTCATATAATATAACCAGATATTTTTATCATACTGTACACTCAAGGTACAATGGATCTCTCTCTCTCTCTCTCTCTCTCTCTCTCTCTCTCTCTCTCTCTCTATGAACTTTAAGAGTTTCTATTTCCTCTAGCACTTTTACCAATATCTTTACATGCTACCCAAGCAATTCTATTTTTTCCCAAGTTTTATAAACTTCTCTGTGAGGTTTCCAATGTTCTGATAATATTATATATCTCTATTTTAGAACAAAATATATTTTCAAATGGATGGTCCTGGTGTTTATCAAATAGAAATAATTTCGAACGCCCTTTTACACATGTAATGTTCTCGATGTATTTCTGTATTAAAGTAGTATCCTACAGATATTTTCATCAGATGGTTTCGATATAAAACCCTACCTCCATTGTAATGTCTTTCTCTTCTCAATGTTTCTCCATTTTCGATCTGTCATCCATTTTGCTATCCTAAATATCATCTTTTCACTCAGTTGAGTCGAGATTGTTTATTCCATTCTTTTCAACTTTTTTTTTTTTCCCTGGGTAACCGTATAAGAGCCTCCAGCTTCTGATAGAAAAATCTAGGTGCTATTATAGTATGCTATCTACCGTCGAATTTCTACTATAGTATGGTATCTACCACAAAATATGTTATCTACCGTCAATGTTAATACTCCTGTTTGATGATGGTTATCAAACAGATTACTTACCACAAGTACGTTATCCTAATTGGATTTTAATGATAGTTTAATAATATTGATTGGCAGGACAACATGGGTGCATAATTATAAGCACTTTGTAGGGAAACTTTTATTACAAATTATTCAAGGTTCATCATAGAACAATGTTACAAGTTATTCAAATGAAAAATCAAATGTTACAAAACTGAAAGAAAATAATCTATGAAAAAAATTCATTCAAAAATTTATGCTGCTACTGCTTGTAAACATATCTTACATCATTCAAGAAAGCAGGAAATCCATCGTCGCCTTTTCTCAGAACTTTCCAACAGTAATGATCTAAATGGATAGCCTATTGATCCTCCTTATTAGAGGCGGATTAGCAAGTAGACCGTCTCCTTAGGGACTGATGGTAGGTATCATACTATAGTCAGAAAGGGGTGGTAGATAGCAAAATCGGCGGTAGATACCATACTATAATACCACCAAAATCGATCTTTTCCTGTGCCTTATCCATAACAGAGCTTAAAATCTCTCTCCCTCTCTCCTATTGACATAGTGGTACACTGTGCATTTGTTGACCTCATGATTACCAACTCTTCCTCCTCTGCTAGTTTATTTCTTAAGATGTATTTTTCTACCAGCGTGATCAAATCAACCTGTAGCTGTTTACAGTATGTTCTATTATGTTTCGCAAAGTTAAAATCTTTCTTTGATTCAGTGCGTACTTCTCTTCATAGTGAAATAAATGCTTTTCAAATGTTCTTTGACTTTTGTGGCATAGTTTGTTGCTGGTATAGTCCTGATTGTTGACTCTACTATAACTACATCTGATAAATTAGGGCCATCAGTGTACTTCCCGTGGATAACTGCAGGCGTTACTGAAGGGTCTTGGTACAGTTCAATTGGACAGTAATGGGGTATAGTTTATATTCGTCTTCTTTACCATATTTTCACAGTTTTTTTTTTTTTATCTTGCTGACCATTGTCTTCCTGGTTGCAGAGAGAGAGAGAGAGAGAGAGAGAGAGAGAGAGAGAGAGAGAGAGAATTCTCCAGCGACACCGAGCCCCATCGGGCTTACCACACCCCATCCCCATTGAAGGGTTTGTAGACTGTCAAAAAAACGATGTGTGTACTTTAGACTTCGGCCATTCATTGACAATAAAGTCCTGACATTAAACTCTCTCTCTCTCTCTCTCTCTCTCTCTCTCTCTCTCTCTCTCTGTCTACTGTAGACCACAGATATCACCTCTCATTAGATCGCATTAGTTTTCGCTACTCCTTTTATATAATGTCTCCCTAAGTTAGAATATATTTTCTTCCTCATCTAAGACTTACATTTTACTACAACTGGGATTTTGACTTGATTCTCATTCCAATCGGTTTTCTAATACATTTTGATTATTGGAAGTTTTATATTCTAGTGAGACCATCTTCTACATCAATGTTAAGTATTAGGTTTACCGCCACATCTTTTCAACAGCATCAGTATAAGGCTATTTTTCTGGCTACTTTTTCCTTTGCTTTATTTTCAGTTATAATAAATTTTGGTTATCTGAGCCATCAATTCCCAGGTGACGGGTTTTCATGCATTCTTCTTGTGCTGAAGTTAATGAAATGGTAGACTGAAAGAGTCAGGGTTGACTCCTAAGAGAAACTAACTTGTATTTTGAATACCTCTGATATAATGTCACTGTTTTCAGTTACCTCTGATATACCTGTCACTGTTTTCAGTTACCTCTGATATACCTGTCACTGTTTTCAGTTACCTCTGATATACCTGTCACTGTTTTCAGTTACCTCTGATATACCTGTCACTGTTTTCATTTTAGACCAAGTTTTACTTTACAGTACCATTAGCACCTCTTTAATCATCCTGATAACCTCTTTCATTTTTTATGGCCAATTTCAATGTGCCTTCTCAAGGTATCAATGTTTCTTATTAACGCTTTTTAAATCATTCTGTGATAAAAAGGGTTAGGTTGTAGTTCCATCATCCTTTGAGAAGGGATTGCACTGAGATCACCTAGGATCAAAGCAGTGAAAATATGCCTTAAGTTGAAAGGTTTCCAGAATAACAGCTAGAATAGAAAACATCCTTTTAGAAATGAGTCTGTTAGGTTCAATCCTTCACTGGAAAAGATCCTTCCTCAGTGTGTTCAGTAGCTGCTTGCTATATCATCCCTCTCCACCTTCTTGTATCTACCTACGGGCCAACCAAGGGAAAGGCCCGTGCCAACAACAAGTGTTGGCTTTAATACCCCAAGAAGAAGAACTTCTCGTATCTTGCATATCATGGTCTCATACCCCTTACCCAGCATGACATTTAGTGTTATCTTTCCATCTTAACTTTGTTCTTTACTTCTCCTCCTCCCTTCCATCTCCACGATTACGATCCTTTTACAGAAATAGTACCCATCTCTTTGAAAAAACATGGCCAACGCATTGGTCTCTTCAGTTGACACTTTAATACCCTACAATTTTTTACTGTATCTATAATAAAATAAAATCTGATTGTCTCTTCTCGTCCCTCTGCACAGCCATTTCAGAATTCATATTTTTACCACTTCCATTTTTTCTATCTTAGGCCTTCTAAATCATTAGTGTGTCAGTCCACTTATATCCATTATAGGTCTAGTTTCACTTTTATAACATTCTGAGCAGTTTATATTTGTAGAGTTAATTTTTTGTCCATATCTCCATTTGCTAATTTGATTCTAGATACAAGATCCATCTTTCTTGATGTCATCCAAGCCCAGTTTCTTTGTACCTTGTCTTCCTTCTACCTTGTCTTCCTTCTACCTTGCCTTCCTTCTACCTTGCCTTCCTTCTACCTTGCCTTCCTTCTACCTTGTCTTCCTTCTACCTTGTCTTCCTTCTACCTTGTCTTCCTTCTACCATTCATAGAATTCTTTTTTATGCTTATCTAATACCCTGATCTTCAAGTGCTTGGCTCCACATTTTTAGTTTTTTTACGAGGAGAGGATGTTCTCTTGGGGACCTCTTCTCCTACGTCTAATGTTATGATGTCCACCACCAGGTCAAAAGTGTAGGGACTTTAAGAGCTATTCTTCATCCTAAAATTTTATGTTCTTCACAAAGCCCTCTTGTCTGTAAGGTTACCTCCATATACTTATCTTGTACGGCTTTAAACATACTTTTTTCAGAAAGAGCCTTCTCTCTCATTTATATCCATACT
>NW_027171874.1:102500-113149 GCF_036898095.1 Palaemon carinicauda
GACGTGTGCTCCAATGTATAGAAATTTACAAAATGTATAAATCAATATATAGAATTATCAAAATGCCAGCGTATAAATTTGATATAATTTCAAAATATCTACTAAATAAAAAATGGAGGAATTATTTAAAATGTTCAAGGGATATGGAATTCACAAATAGTGACACTTTTGAGTAATTCCTCCATTTTTAATTATATATATTTTGAATATATATCAAATATATACGCTGGCATCACAAAACTTCTTTTGGTTGACTATGTTGACGATGTCAGTTCCAGGTCGTTTAGTGAGGAAACTAGGCTAGGTTAGTTTTTTCTTTATTCTATAGATTTTATAATTTGGTATTGTCTAATTAATTTCTTTTCGAGGAAGTAAATGTGATACTAAAACTAAAAGCACTTTATCCCTGACCATAAAATCGTTATAATGGTAACTCTGTCCATTTTCTAGATCATTATATTATGACCATTTCAGCAAGCGTGAGAAGATATATGGTATATTTTAAAGGACATTTTTAAAACATTTTAACTCTGGAACGTTTTGCTATTGCAGAAGCTAAGTGCATAGCACTTTTCTTTTAACATTTTTGTTGCCTGTTGAAGTAAAACGAATTTTTATTGTTGATTCAAAGTAAATTTTTCTTGTCTCTTTGGGATATGAAAAGTTCTATGTTTTTTTTTTTTAATTATAAAAAAAAAGTAAGAAGAAAACAATGGCTTTTCATAATTCTGTACACTTAAAAAAACGTAATTTTAATCGGAAATTCTCCGTAAAAATATACTGTTCTCAGCCGTATTTCAGTAAAATACAGGCGACCGTAATTTTTACCGACTCCCTGGGCGGCGGTACTCTGTAGTGGCTGCTTCAGGCTTCTGTGAAACAATTAATCTTTGTTGTTTTATAGTCTTATTGATTTAGGTCAAACCATATTTAGACTAAACCGTTATATATCTTTACATCATAACATGAATATATAATACTATTATCTAAGACACTTTAGCTATGGTAAGCAGCTCTTCTAGGAGAAGGACACAATAAAATCTAACCATTGTTCTCTAGTCTTAGGTAGTGCCGTAGCCTTTATACCATGTCTTCAGCTGTCTTTTGAGTTAGTTTTCTTGCTTGATGGTGTACTCGGACACACTATTCTATCTTATTTCTCTTCCTCTTGTTTTGTTAAAACTTTTATAGTTTATGTAGGAAATATTCATTTTGATGTAGTTACCATTCTTAAGATATTTTATATTCATTCGTTTCCTTTCCTCACTGGGCTATTTACCCTGTTGGAGCCCCTGGGCTTATAGCATCCTGCTTTTCGAACTAGGGCTGTAACTTAATGATAATAGTTATAATAATAATAATAGTCTGTTTACTAGATTATAAAATAGGTTTCATTAAAAAGTCCCAAATGAACAAATATAGGTTATTATATTATATTATTATTATTATTATTATTATTATTATTATTATTATTATTATTATTATTATTATTATTATTATTATTATTATTCGCTTAACTACAACCCTAGTTGGAAAAGCAGGATGCTATAAGCCCCCCAAGGGCTCCAACAGGTAAAATAGCCCAGTGAGGAAAGGGAATAAGGAAATAAACTACAAGAAAAGTTTAAGAACAGAATTAATAACAGAATTAATCTTTCATATATAAACTAGAAAAAACTTTAATATAACAAAAAAAGGAGAAACAAGATTGAATAGTATGCCTGAGTGTATATCTCTATGATTTAAGAAAGATAATATTAGCTAAACTTATTCAAAACTAAAAAAAAAAAAACATAATAGAGAGAACTATAGAAACGAAGTGTGTAGTGGAAGTCCCTGATTGGTTGAAGCAAATCTTGGACTTTGTCAACCAATTTTAGGGAATTTGTCCCCAAATGGGGAAATTTTAGCTGTTAGAAGCACACAATTGGGATATTTGCATTTTGTTAAGTATTACTTGTGTATGAACCTCAATACGATTACAATTGCATAAAGATATCTTTCAGAGCACATATTATTAGTAACTCTGGTTGGAAAAGCAAGAGGCTTTAAGCCCAAGGGCTCCAACAGGGGAAAATTGTCCACTGAGGAAAGGAAATAAGAAAACTCAAAAAAAAAAAAAAAAAAAAAAAAAAAACCGTTTGAGAAAATCTATATTTCGTTAGTGGTTTCATAAACACATTGATTAAGGGTAAATATATAGTTTATTATTTTTATATAAAAGGCAACAGAATATAATTTGTATTATCATCTTAAAGTATGTAAAATGTTAAAGAATACCAGGGGGAAAATACCTCTGATCTAGGGATATTTTACTACTTGTCTAGGGATGTTTTGGATAGCTCTAGAAGAAGATTCAGTCTGCCATAGACACGGTCAGAAAAGGACGTGTTTTTTAACTGGTGCTGTGAAAAAATTTAAGTGAAAGGGTAAGAAGTCACTTAATGGGTTTATTTATTTATTTTCTGTTTAATAAATTTAAATGTTTAAATGTTAGATATTTGAAAAACCCAGTTATTTCCTTTAGAAGGTCTTAAATTGGCGAAAGAAATTTTAAACTGGTATTTGTAAAAATTGGTTTTTAGCTCCTGTAAAGGTCCTAATTTGTGAATGGTTATTGCATGAGACTTTCCAAGTGGCTTTTTGTATTATTAATGTGGTTTTGGGTTCAATAAGGAACAGCATAATTGATTTTAATCACAGTTAATAAATAAATTTAATAATTACCAGAACCTGTTTGCCCAAAAAGACTAAAATTCTCTATTGGCGTCAGACAGGAATTTAGAAGGCCTTATCTTAGTAAAGTCTGGTCAATGTTCTATTAAAAAAATTAATACGTTTTAATTACACATTTCCTTTATAAATGAAGATAAATTGATAGATTTTTCCCCTTTTAAGATGTTGTGATTATTATTATTATTATTATTATTATTATTATTATTATTATTATTATTATTATTATTATTATTAATACTACCAGCTAAGTTACAACCCTAGCTGGAAAAGCAAGATGCTATAAGCCCAAGGGTTCCAACAGGGAAAAATAGCCCAGTGAGGAAAGGAAATGAGAAAATAGTAAGAAAAACTGGTATAAATTGTGCTTATTCTTTTAACTTGCGAAAGTGTATAAAGGATCCATCCATGTTATAGGTAATAGGTGTGTATTGTGTATGAATACCCACACAAAACAGTTCATCAGTTGATATATATACAGTGTATATAATAGACAAATTAATTGATCATTGTACCTATTGAAAATTAACCCTTAGAACTAGTTCATCGTGCACGTCTTATCAGTTATCATTCATTTGTAAGGAAGCAAACACAATCCTTCATGAAAATGAACAATTATTTGTTTTACATATCTTCCTTTGGTCTCAGTTATAGGTAGCCTTAGGAAATTAAACATTTTAACAGCTCTGATTTTATTTTTGGTGAAGTATATTATCTGGTTGAAGATTCCTTCTCTGTCTACAGCCCAGTTTAACAGCTGTTGGAAATATCAGCCACCTTTACCAGTTTGATCTCTCTCTCTCTCTCTCTCTCTCTCTCTCTCTCTCTCTCTCTCTCTCAAATCCTGTCAGGAAACTACGAGCTGATGGTGAATCTCCTCACCAATATAGGTCTCTCTCTCTCTCTCTCATATCAATGCTACGAACTCAATGCCTTTTTAATGTCTCTCTCTCTCTCTCTCTCTCTCTCTCTCTCTCTCTCATATCAATGCTACGAACTCAATGCCTTTTTAATGTCTCTCTCTCTCTCTCTCCTCTCTCTCTCTCTCTCTCTCTCATATCAATGCTACGAACTCAATGCCTTTTTAATGTCTCTCTCTCTCTCTCTCTCTCTCTCTCTCTCTCTCTCATATCAATGCTACGAACTCAATGCCTATAGTTAAGGGTTGTTTGATTTCGGTGTTTCTGCAACATTGTTGACCACTTTGCAATATTTTTAGTAAATTGCAACCTAACATTGACATCCAATTAAAGTAGCAAGATGGGTAAAACTACCAGGTATTTTATATACATATAATTGTAATACCATTTTTTCTTTAACTATTCTCGAGCGTAAACTAGGGAACCCTTTTGACCAGCTTAATCAAGAATCATCACTTTTCGTTTATATAATCATATTTTTATATAGAATTGTCTATAGATTTTAGTATATAAGTGTTTTGATAAGATATAGACTACTCTCTCTCTCTCTCTCTCTCTCTCTCTCTCTCTCCTTGTTATTACAATAACTACTACTACTACATGTACTCTCTCTCTCTCTCTCTCTCTCTCTCTCTCTCTCTCTCTCTGTCCTTAAATATAGCATTTGATTAAGTTGGTCTTATGCCAGCACAGGTACTTAAACAGAGGCTAGTTTAGACCTCTGGACACAGACATGTCTATGTGAAATTCACTAAAAAGAAAAGCATGAAATGTAGGTTTTAAAAAAAGCATAAGTGAAAACTATGTTTTTTGGGAAAAAAAAAAAATTCTGAAGTTTTTTTCTCCTGCCAAATCTTCAACTCGATTCATCTCTGTCATTTCTGGGCCAAATGACTTGAAATTTGGCACACAGATCGAGTGGACAGATACCCATATGCGTTATATCTTTTTATACATATCTTTAAAATAATTTGATTGATTTTTTGCAATTTTGGTCTCCTGTGTCCTGGTATTACTACCGAATGACCTGAAATTTTGCATGGAGGTGCCTTAGGTAGATACCAATTGGATGCCAATAACATTTGCGCCGTACGTTTGTTCAAAATGGTTATTTTTTTCCATTTTTGGTACATTTTTAGACCAACTATATTCATTTTCGCCTCCAGTATCCTCATATTCACACCAAATGACCTGAAATTTCGCAAGAGGTTACCTTGGATATATGTCCATTGCTTATATTTACTTTTAGGGGTTTATTTCTCGCCCTCCATCAGACACTAAGAGTCTGTTCAGGCGGGCCTTGGTGTGTGTGAAAATAATTGCTTTCCAGTTAATATTTTGCTCTGTATCTTTTCAGTTGTTCGCTAGCATTTGTATTCAGGCTTAATAGTTTTCATGTCACTATTATAACACTTTCCAAAGAGATAAGACTTCAGGTTTTTCTTGAAAGCTGCCACATTTTTGCTATTCTTGACATCTTGGGTGTAAGTTCATTTTCTTCTGTCTACATTACTTCAAAATTATTAATTTTGAATGATTTTTTTTTGCTGTTTTTTGACAAAAGGGCATTTTTTGGTCCCATGCCCTGGTATTTAAGCCATATGACCTGAAATTTGGTATGGAAATACCTATAATATATGCCCACAGGACGTTATCCACAGGTTTTGTATTATTATTATTATTATTACTAGCCAAGCTACAACCCTAATTGGAAAAGCAAGATGCTACAACCCCAAGGGCTCCAACAGGGAAAAAATAGCCCAGTGAGGAAAGGAAATAAGGAAATAAATAACCACATCAGAAATGATTTCTTGAGGGGTGTGTGATTTCAGTCATTTCAGACCAAAAATGTGTATTAGGAGATAAATATAGGCCAGGAGGGAGATAGAGTGAAATATGCTGTTTTTATGCTCAACAGCTGACATTAGTCTTTTTATAGTTTATATATGAATTTTTTTTTTTTTAAATATATTATTGTTCATCATTTCTCATATAGTATATTTCCTTATTTTATTTCCTCACTGTGCTATTTTTTTCTTGTTGGAGCCCCTGGGCTTATAGCATCTTGCTTTTCAAATTAGGGTTGTAGCTTGGCTTTTAATAATAATAATAATAATAATAATAATAATAATAATAATAATGATAATAATAATAATAATTTCCTTGGCAAATGTTGCCTTTCTCATTGCATTTATTTTGTTTTAAACCACTTTTTTTTTTTTTTTTTTTTTTTTTTGCTTTATAATGACCTCATTAGTTATGCCTTTAACACTTCCCAAATGTGTGTGTGTTGGGTGGGAGAGATTTCCTGGCATTTCGACCAGTTGGACAAAATTGGTTTTCTGCAGATTTGCTGGTTCTAACGGTGTCAGTGAGGAAATGAATAGGTTTTTAATAATATTATGAAGACTTATTTGGTGATAAAGTCTTCACTAATTATAAAGTTAGGCCTGAAAGATTATTTCATTTTGTTTTGATTTATTCTCAGTTATTGAATGTTTATAAGTGTTTTTCTTTGAGAGCGTCAATAATATCTTTATTCTTTGTAGACTAAGCAAAATTCAAAGGTGTGGGCTATAACTCTTTATATGTACTTCAGTTATAACCTGTTCAACAGTTGAGAACCAGTGTTTTCGTTGAGGGAATATACAGATTTGAATGCATATCATTATTTGATAGTGTCTAGGAACAGAATCCAAAAGGGGTGCTCACATTTTAATAGTTAAAAAACAAGAATAATAGAAAATCTAATGGTTTTTGCTATAAGATCAAGCTCCGTATGTACTGGGCAAGGGGTAAGAGATATTGAGCTGCGCATGCTTACATCAATGATTGTTCATTATTTCTTAGATAATTATCCTAATTATATATTTATTAAGAAAATCTGATGGTTCTTGCTTCACCTTGAAGTGAAGTGAGATCGCTACTAAAGCAAAAACAAGACTTTGAGATCGCATACCAAAACACCTTTCAAAAGTAGATGTTTTTAATCATGCCTGCGTTTCTCTGTGACTTTGTTGGCAATCTTGGACGTACTGTTCATTTGGCAATGATTGTGTGTTTTCCTGAACCATTAAAGATATTTACATGTGTATTAGTAGTGCTTAGAAGTCTCCTTCTTGCAGGAGACTGTCAAAGAGAGGTGGATAGTGATTTGCACCTACTTTAGAATTAGGGCCAGAGAACGAAAGTCCAGAATGCGATAAATCTAAGGAGTGGTAATGCTTTTAATGCATAAGTTTAGCAACCACTGGAAACATCCAAAAAAGAAAAAACGCTTCTGAAAACGATCAAAATGACCGAAAAGAAACGTGTTGGGAGAACCAAATTCTGTGCAATTTTACAAAAGAAAAAAAAAAGAGAAAAAAAAATCTAAACAGTGCCCCACTCGAAATTTTTATAATTTGGTCTCAAAAGATCTGTTCGTCGTATTTTATCGTAGCTATTTGGAGCATCAAAGAGTATAATGGGTGTTTTGTTGTCAAATCCACATAACTCATATCCCTTAGAAAATAAGAAAGTCTTATTTTCGAAGGCCATTTAGGTGTTTAAGCTCGTCGTAAGTTAGAACGATTTTCATATTAAATTCTGAGTGTTGGGAAGGAGAGAGAAAGTATGACCCCATCAGGTAAGGTTGTGGACATGCTGTGGTAGCTAATTTGGAGTTGTTTTATAAATATCTATGATTATATCACAACAGTATTGTTCTTCAGCTACACAGAGTGTATGTAACTCTGCCTTACCTTACCCTTCCTTATTTTATGTTTGGGTTCCCCAGGTCCCTCAGTGTGAGGCACCTCGTATATCCTCCAGAGAGTTGCTAATGCATCTTCTGGTGTATTTTGCCTCTTCGAGTCTTGGAGAGAGAGAGAGAGAGAGAGAGAGAGAGAGATTGAATTTTTAACTTTTCAATATTCTTCTCACAGCTACAAGGACAATACATTTGAAAATAAGGATTTGCTGGGAAAAAAAGAAACTGTTGCTTATTATTCCAATGAGAGAGAGAGAGAGAGAGAGAGAGAGAGAGAGAGGGTGATTGGTTTGAAACGTTTGAGTGTACCCACAGATACCAAAACAAACTTTTGGAAATACAGAGTAAAGATTTTTTTAATATTATCATTTTTATCATGGATTTCCTAGTAATAAAGAAGTTTGCCTATCTCTGGTGCCTTGGTGAGGACTTCGGGTTTCTCTCTCACCAATTGATATTAGTTTTGCGCTTATCAAAGGTCTTACAAAAATACATGAATATAGGTGACCTTATATTCAGTTTTGACCTACAGGGAGGATGATGATGATGATTATTATTATTATTATTTATTATTATTTTTTATTATTATTATTATTATTGTTGTTGTTGTTGTTGTTGTTGTTGTTGTTGTTGTTGTTGTTGTTGTTGTTGTTGTTGTTGTTGTTGTTGTCCCCTCTTGGATATGACATTGAAAACGAACCTTATAGTTTATATAGAAAATCGTAATTTCGAGATTGTTATGTTTCATTGATTTTTCAATTACAATTTAACCGTCAAAACCTTTTTTGACGTTCTATTGACGTCATAATGACGCAATAGTGATGTCATAATAGTGACGTCATAATGACGCAATAGTGATGTCATAATAGTGACGTCACAATGACGCAATAGTGATGTAATAGTGTCGTAATAGTGACGTAGTAACACTTAACACACACGGAACAATTGCAAAGGTATTAGTAGACCACCTAAGATGTAGAGATCACTCCCAGTCAAACAAGGAAAATTTGTTCCTTAAAATTGATGGTGTAGCAAATATATATATATATATATATATAATGTGTATATATATATATATATACATATATATATATTTATATATATATATATATACATTATATATATACATATATATATATATCATATATAATATACTATATATATATATATATATACATTATATATATACATATATATATATATATGCTTACATATGTATGTATATATATATATATGCTTACATATGTATATATATATATATATATACATATATATATATATATATATATACTGTATATATATATATATATATATACATATATATATATATATTATATATACATATATATATATATATATATACTGTATATATATTATATATATATAAAATATTTATATATATATATATGTATATATATAATTCATTCTTCTTATTGGGGTTAGAGTTCTCTTGCTTGAGGGTACACTCGGACACACTATTCTATCTTATTTCTCTTCCTCTTGTTTTGTTAAAGTTTTTATAGTTTATGTATGAGATATTTATTTTAATGTTGTTGCCGTTCTTAAAATATTTTATTTTTCCTTGTTTCCTTTCCTCACTGGGCTATTTTCCCTGTTGGAAGCCACTAGGGTTATAGCATCCTGCTTTTCCAACTAGGGCTGTAGCATAATAATAATAATAATAATAATAATAATAATAATAATAGTGTTTTTTACTAAATCATACAATAGGTTTCAACAAAAAGTCCCAAATTATTATTATCATTATCATTATCATTATCATTATTATTATTATTATATTATTATTATTATTATTATCTAAGCTACAACCCTAGTTGGAAAAACAGGACGCTATAAGCTCCCCAAGGGCTCCAACAGGTAAAATAGCCCAGTGAGGAAAGGAAATAAGGAAATAAACTACAAGAAAAGTTTAAGAACAATAATAACAGAATTAATCTTTGATATATTAACTGTGAAAAACTTTAATATAAGAAGAGAAAGAGAAACAAGATTGAATAATGTGCCTGAGTGTATATCTCTATGATTTAAGGAAGATAATATTAGCTAAAATTATTTAAAACTAAAAAAAAAGAAAACCTAATAGAGAGAACTATAGGGAAGTGTGTAGTGGAGGTCCCTGATTGGCTGAAGCAAATCTTGGACTTTGTCGACTAATTTTAGGGAATTTTGTCCCCAAATGGGGAAATTTTAGCTGTTGGAAGCACACAATTGGGATATTTGCATTTTGTTAAGTATTACTTGTGTATGAACCTCAATACGATTACAATTGCATACATATATCTTTCAGAGCACATATTATTAGTAACTCTGGTTGGAAAAGCAAGAGGCTATAAGCCCAAGGGCTCCAACAGGGGAAAATTGTCCACTGAGGAAAGGAAATAAGAAAACTCCAAAAAAAAAATGCTCTTGTTTGAGAAAATCTATATTTCGTTAGTGGTTTCATACACACAATGATTAAGAGTAAATATATAATTTATTATATTTATATAAAAGACAACAGAATATAATTTTTATTATCATCTTAAAGAATGCAAAAATGTTAAAGAATACCAGGGGGAAAATACCTCTGATCTAGGGATATTTTACTGCTTGTCTAGGGATGTTTTTGATAGCTCTAGAAGAAGATTCAGTCTGCCATAGACACGGTCAGAAAAGGACTTGTCTTTTTAACTAGTGCTGTGAAAAAATTAAGTGAAATGGTAAGAAGTCACTTAATGGGTTTATTTATTTATTTTATGATGGATGTTTAATCAATTTAAATGTTAGATATTTGAAATACTCAGTCATTTCCTTTAGAAGGTCTTAAATTGGCGAAAGAAATTTTATATTAATATTTGTAAAATTGGTTTTTAGCTCCTGTAAAGGTCCTAATTTGTGAATGGTTATTGTATGAGACTTTCCAAGTGTCTGTTTATATTATTAATGTGGTTTTGGGTTCAATAAGGAACAGCATAATTGATTTTAATCACAGTTAATTGAATAAATTTAATAATTACCAGAACCTGTTTGCCCAAAAAGACTAAAATTCTCTATTGGCGTCAGACAGGAATTTAGAAGGCCTTATCTTAGTAAAGTCTGGTCAATGTTCTATTGAAAAAATTAATAGGTTTTAATTACACATTTCTTTTATAAATGAAGATAAATTGATAGATTTTTCCCCTTTTAAGATGTTGTGATTATTATTATTATTATTATTATTATCATTATTATTATTATTATTATTA
>NW_027171875.1:0-7500 GCF_036898095.1 Palaemon carinicauda
ATAAAAGATTGTGGTGGACAAAATTATGGTGATGATGGTGATAAAAGATTATGGTGAACACAATTATGGTGATGATGGTGATAAAAGATTGTGGTGACACAAATATGGTGATGATGGTGATAAAAGATTATGGTGGATACAATTATGGTGATGATGGTGATAAAAGATTATGGTGAACACAATTATGGTGATGATGGTGATAAAAGATTATGGTGACACAAATATGGTGATGATGGTGATAAAAGATTATGGTGGACACAATTATGGTGATGATGGTGATAAAAGATTATGGTGGACACAATTATGGTGATGAAGGTGATAAAAGATTATGGTGAACACAAATATGGTGATGGTGATGATAAAAGATTATGGTGAACACAAATATGGTGATGATGGTGATAAAAGATTATGGTGGACACAATTATGGTGATGATAGTGATAAAAGATTATGGTGAACACAATTATGGTGATGGGGAAATAAGATTGTGGTGAACAAATATGGTGATGATGGTGATAAAAGATTATGGTGGACACAATTATGGTGATGATGATGATAAAAGATTATGGTGAACACAATTATGGTGGTGATGATAAAAGATTGTGGTGAACACAATTATGGTGATGATGATAAAAGATTGTGGTGAACACATTTATGGTGATGATGATGATAAAAGTTCGGGTGATGACTATAGTGATAAAAACAGTTCTACTGAAGATTACTGGTTAGGAAAATTGTGATGATCTCCATCATCACCAATTCAACCTTCCATTACAGCATCCCCACCACCAACACAGTCGTCTCCAACACTGAAACTGGCTTCTCCTCTGTCCTCTCATCTTGAGAAAATAGGATCAGAATACTTCAAGATGGTCTTGAAATATGGTGAGAATGGGAGATGATAAATCAGTAAAATTGATGAATCATAATGTTCTGTGATGGTCTGGAACTATGGTGAGAATGGGAGATGCTAAATCGGTAAAAAGCGTGAATCATAATGTTCTTAGATAGTTTGGAACTGTGGTGAGAATGGGAGATGATAAATCCGTAAAAAGGATGAATCATAATGTTCTGTGATGGTCTGGAACTATGGTGAGAATGGGAGAAGATAAATCATTAAAAAGGATGAATCATAATGTTCTGTGATGGTCTGGAACTATGGTGAGAATGGGAGATGATCAATCGGTAAAATGGATGAATCATAATGTTCTTAGATAGTTTGGAACTGTGGTGAGAATGGGAGATGATGAATCAGTAAAAAGGATGAATCATAATGCTCTGAGATGGTCTGGAACCTTGGTAAGATTGGGAGATGATAAATTGGTAAAATGGATGAATCATAATGTTCTTAGATAGTCTGGAACTGTGGGGAGAATGGGAGATGATGAATCAGTAAAAAAAAAAGATGGGTCATAATGCTCTAAGATAGTCTGGAACTGTGGTGAGAATGGGATATGATGAATCAGTAAAAGGATGGATCACAATGCTCTAAGATGGTCTGGAACTGTGGTGAGAATGGGAGATGATGAATCAGTAAAAAGAATGTATCATAATGCTCTGAGATGGTCTGGAACTGTGGTGAGAATGGGAGATAATAAATCAGTAAAAAGAAGGGATCGTAATGTTCATAGATGGTCTGGAACTGTGGTTAGAATGGAAGATGATAAATCAGTAAAAAGGAAGGCTTATAGAGTTTTGAGATGGTATGGAACTGTGGTGAGAATGGGATATGATGAATCAGTAAAAGGATGGATCACAATGCTCTGAGATGGTCTGGAACTGTGGTGAGAATGGGAGATGATGAATCAGTAAAAAGAATGGATAATAATGCTCTGAGATGGTCTGGAACTGTGGTGAGAATGGGAGATGATAAATCAGTAAAAAGAAGGGATCATAATGTTCATAGATGGTCTGGAACTGTGGTTAGAATGGGAGATGATAAATCAGTAAAAAGGATGGCTTGTAAAGTTTTAAGATGGTATGGAACTGTGGTTAGAATGGGAGATGATAAATCAGTAAAAATACTGGATCATGATTGTCCCATACAGAGGGGTAGTTTTAAACAAAGGCTAAACCCACAAAGTAAATGCGCAGGAAGTAGGACGGATATTGCCGACCTATGACCTCGTCTCCCTGATCCATGGGTTTTTTGGGAAGCAGTTCGAGACGCTTTCCTTATTGCTGGGTATGTGATGACCCAAGCACAAGTGTACTGAATCTGTTTCCATATCAACAGGTACACCGGGGATAGGGGACACAGAGTGAGAACCAGTCTGGTGCAGTTACATCACCTGCCACTGCTACCCTAAGGCGAGACAAGCCCTCAGACCCCCAGCAATGTAAGGGAAATAAGAAGTCTCAGAGTGAGTCGAGGAGCAGTTAAGTTCGAGTCCTACTCGTGAGTGGGCAACCTTCGCTAGGCCCACCTGGCATGGTAAGCCTACCCCAACCATGGCGGGCGTCGAGACGCTACAAGACTTCCAATAGTTTCTTAGTTGTTATAATATAAATCATGTAAATCTCTCCCCATGTGTAATTATTGTATAAGTTAAAAGTTAATTCCATTGTATTTGACAGATGGAATAATTTAAAAGCCCGCGAGAAACTTATAATTCTTCTGTTACGTAATCTCAAGCTTTAAAGTTCCATTTCACTCCCTTTGAAGAAGATTTATGCTAATTTTATTTATGAAAATTAACTTAGACAATATATCCTCTTAAAAGGTAAGAATCGTCTGATTCGCCGCCTTCTAGCATGCATTATTACATAACTAACCCACGCCATGTGACATGATGTTCTGAGATGGTCTGGAACACTGGTGAGAAAGGGAGAAGATAAGATGGAGTTAAGGATGGATTTTAATGTTCTGAGATGGTCTGGAACTGCATAAAGAATGGAAGATAAGATGGTAAAAAGAATGAATTATATTATGAGATGGTATGAAAATGTGGTGAGAATGGAAGATGATAAGTTAGTGGATGGATCATAAGTGTTCTGAGATGGTCTGGAACTATTGTGAGAATGGAAGATGAAAAGTTGGTAGAAAAAGGATAGATTATAATGTGTTGAGATGGTCTAGAAATGTTGTGAAAATGGGCAATAAGAATTTGGTAAAAAGAATAGATCATAATGTTCTCAGACGGTCTGGAACTGTAGTAAGAATGGGGATATTAGTTTGATAGAGTCAAAGAGGAATTAGAAAGGTCTACTATACCTATAAAGAATACATGCTTGTTGCGGAGTTCGATACCCTGCTGATGAACCTTTCCGAATACTTCTTAAACAGCTAATGTCCTGTAAGCCTTATGCTCAGGCTATTCATTCTTGGAATAAGACAGTGACAGTAGTAAATTCTTTTCCTCAGAGCCACCCTTCTTAGGGAAGAAAATTCATAATATTCTTTCTTTTTCATACATTAACTGAGACAATCTCTCTCTCTCTCTCTCTCTCTCTCTCTCTCTCTCTCTCTCTCATCATTATCACAATCAAAATTATCACAATTAATAAAACCATCACTATTTTTCTATCAGTAATGTCACCATCAAAGACAATATCATCACTATTCATGTCACACTTCTTATCACCATCAATATCGTCATCACATTCATCTTTCAATTCATCACATCACAATTATCAGTTTCATAATAATTTCATCACTATAATTCATCATCAATATTTTTTCACCATCAAAGTTAAATAACCTTCGTTCATCACAATCATCATCATTAATTTTCATCAAAATCATCACTATTTTATATCATCACAACCCAACCATCATTAATTTTCATCAAAATCATCACTAATTTAATCAAATTATAATGAAAATTATTTATTTTTATAGTAAAAAAATATAAATTTTCATCATAATTATAATTAATTAATTCCATCTTATATATATATATATATATATATATATCACAATAATCAACAAAGATGTAGTTGTCAGGACCACCCATACTAGATTGGTTTGCTGTGATTACTTAGAAAAGATGAAAATCTCCCACCATCACCAATCTGCATTGGGCAGCATGGAGATGAAAACTGGTCAAACCCCAGACACGAATTGGCATGTCTGAGGCCTCTGTCCTGCAGTTGGCTAGAAATGGCTGTATTTTTATATAATGTTGTTTGTTGATATATATATATATATATATATATTATATATATATATATATATATATATATATATATATATTTATATATATATATATATATATATATATATATGTATATATATATATATATATATATATATATATATATATATATACATATATATATATATAAGTATATATATATATATATATATATATATATATATATATATATATATATATATATATATATATATATGTCATTATTTAATGAATAATAATAATAATAATAATAATAATAATAATAATAATATATATCATAGAAATAATAATAATAATAATAATAATAATAAGAAATGAAAAAAAAAATAAAAAAACGACCTCATAATTCACCAGTGTGTAAAATTCTCTCTCTCTCTCTCTCTCTCTCTCTCTCTCTCTCCTCAGTGCCACACATTGCATAATAAACAAAACTCTCAGTGCCAATTGAAGCGTGGCAAGAAACTACCCCCTGACAAAGGCCTTAACAAGCCAATTTGCTTATCAAGATAACTGTACTTATATATTTATATATATCTTTTTCTCTCGAATTATTTCTATTTTTTTTTATTCACTCTTGTTGCTGGCTGAGTTTGACCCGGTGGATTGCGACGCCAGATATATTTGTGAGTAATATTCAGTGGTGATGTTTATAATATTTAATATGTAACTGGACTTCGTTCTAGAATCTACAGTTGACTTTAATATTACTACTACTACTACTACTACTACTATTATTATTATTATTATTAGTAGTAGTAGTAGTAGTAGTAGTAGTAGTAGTAGTAGTAGTTTAAATCTACTTTTGAAATCTAGACTGATATTATTATTATTATTAGTAGTAGTAGTAGTAGTAGTAGTAGTAGTAGTAGTCTAAACCTACTTTTGAAGTCTAGACTGATATTATTATTATTATTATTATTACTATTTAGTAGTAGTAGTAGTAGTAGTAGTAGTCTAAACCTACTTCTGAAATCTAGACTATTATTATTATTATTAGTAGTAGTAGTAGTAGTAGTAGTAGTAGTAGTAGAAGTAGTAGTAGTAGTAGTAGTAGTCCAAATCTGCTTTTGAAATCTAGACTGATATTATTATTATTAGTAGTAGTAGTAGTAGTAGTAGTAGTAGTAGTAGTATTTGTAGTAGTAGTAGTCTAAACCTGCTTTTGAAATCTAGACTGATAATAATAATAATATTATTATTATTATTATTATTATTATTATTATTAGTAGTAGTAGTAGTAGTAGTAGTAGCAGTAGTAGTAGTAGTAGTAGTAGTAGTACCAACATCACATCACCAGCCGCGGATTATACGATGGATGGATAAAAGAGAGAGAGAGAGAGAGAGAGAGAGAGAGAGAGAGAGAGAGAAAGAGATCAAATTAGAATATCAATGGTCTTCATCAAGAAAATTTGAGAGATTTTTTTTTTGTAAGAGATTTCATCTTAAATTCATCAAATTTGGGTTAAATTGGGCTGTTTTTCGTGAATAAGGAATTGATTGAATGATGAGTGTCTGTTTGTTTGGAAGCAACTTTACACAAAAACTACTGTACCGATTTTAACCAAATTTGGTAATCATGTTGGGTATGAGCCAAGGATGAATCTGTAACATTTTACATAAAGTATATCAAAGTACAAACACGTAGCAGTACTTTGAAAAGTAATTGTAAATTAGCCTTGTTAAGTATATGACAATTTTACATAAATCTACTGTACCGATATTAACCAAAATTGGTAGTCATGTTGAGTATGATCCAAGGATGAATTTGTAACATATTACATAAAGTACATCAAAGTACAAGTACGTAGCAGTACTTTGTAAAGTAATTGTAAATTATCATTGTTAGGTATATGACAATTTTACATAAAAACTACTGTACCGATTTTAACCAAATTGGTAGTCATGTTGAGTATGATCCAAGGATGAATCTGTAACATTTTACATAAAGTACATCAAAGTACAAGTACGCAGCACTACTTTGTAAACAATTGCAAATATTTTGTTAGTTTTTATTACTGAACAACATTACGCAAAAACAACTGAACCAATTTCAACCAAACTTGGTGCACATGTGAGCCATGAACCAAGGACAAATCCACTAGATTTTGAAGAGAATACATTGAAGTACTAGTATGCAGTGGAGTTAAGAACAAAATAAGACTGATTGGCGTGGCGGAGGTATGCTCTCTACTGACTGAGTGCCCTTCTAGTTTATTCATTTATTTATATATTTATCATTATTATTGCTATTAATAATACTATTATTATTATTATTATTATTATTATTATTATTATACTATAGATTTATTCACGGTTAACATGTGAAAACGAGAGAACTTGGTCCGTAGATTTGAACAAAACTCTTCCCTCATCTTATAGGCAACTGGACTCTTAGACTAGAAGGATATTTCAACTTCTCTATAATCTTTAGAACTACATTTCCTAATACTAAAACTAAAAGATTCGAACACAAATTATCTTGGTCACAACTGTAACATACACAGCTAAAAAAAATTAAATATTCAGGAATTTAATTAAAGTAATCTATATCAGTACAGTCATACATTGGATCCCTGTCTGGTTACGGCTCATCATTTCTTTGCCTATATAAGCTGTGCATTAAATAGTCTGGCCTATTCTATCCACATTTTCCTCTGTCCTTATACATCTGACAACACTGAGATTACCAAACAATTCTTCTTCACCCAAGGGGTTAACTACTGCACTTTAATTGTTCGGTGGCTACTTTCCTCTTGGTAAGGGTAGAAGAGACTCTTTAGCAATGGTAAGAAGCTCTTCTAGGAGAAAGACACTCCAAAATCAAACCATTGTTCTCTAGTTTTGGGTAGTGCCATAGCCTCTGTACTATAGCCTTCCACTGTCTTGGGTTAGAGTTCTCTTATTTGAAGGTATACTTGGGCACACTGTTCTATTTGTATCCTTTTTTCCTTTCCTCACTGGGCTATTTTCCCTGTTGCAGCCCTTATAGGACTTATAAAATTCTGCTTTTTCAACTAAGGTGGAGGTATATTAATAATAATAATAATAATAATAATAATAATAATAATAATACTAACAATAATAGCAAAATATTTACTGTCCATATCAATAATAATAATAGTAGTAAAAATTATAATAATAATAATAATAATAATAATAATAATAGTAACACAATATATATATATATATATATATTATAAAAACGTACATATATATATATATATATATATTTAAACGTACATATACATATATATACAGTATATATATATATATATGCATATATATATATATACATATATATATACATAAATATATATACACACACATATATATACATATATATACACATATATATACATATATATA
>NW_027171875.1:10000-15000 GCF_036898095.1 Palaemon carinicauda
TACCATTATTAATATTAATATTACATTTCCATCAATGAAATGCATATGGAAACTAGTGTACGCGATCCGCCAGGATTGACGGATAAATATTCAGATATGCACATATATGCAACCCACTCTCTCCAAGGTATGGCTACTCTCTCTCTCCCCGTACCCGAGTAATGTCTGTCAATGCCACTGAGCGTGACCGGAAGGAATTTTATATATATATATATATATATATATAAGTATATATTTATATATAGATATAAATATGAATATATTTATATATATACATATATACATTTATATATATACATATATACATTTATATATATATATATATATATATATATATATATATATATATATAAGTATATATTTATATATATATATATATATGATATAAATATGAATATATTTATATATATACATATATACATTTATATATATACATATATACATTTATATATATATATATATATATACATATATATATATATATATATATAGAGAGAGAGAGAGAGAGAGAGAGAGAGAGAGAGAGAGATGTACCAAAAACAGTTTTCGTAAATGCTGAATATGTAATATTATTATTATTATTATTATTTTTATTATTATTATTATTATTACAAGCTAAGCTACAACCCTAGTAATATATTGGATCCTTCTTTCTGGTTACGGTTCATTTTCCCTTTGCCTACACATACACCGAATAGTCTGGCATATTCTTTACATACTCTCCTCTATCCTCATACACATGACAACACTGAGATTACCAAACAATTCTTCTTCACCCAAGGGGTTAATTACTGAACTGTAATTGTTCAGTGGTTACTTTCCTCTTTGTAAGGGTAGAAGAGACTCTTTAGCTATGGTAAGCAGCTCTTCTAGGACGACACCCCAAAATCAAACCATAGTCTTGGGTAGTGCTATAGCCTCTGTACCATGGTTTTCCACTTTCTTGGGTTAGAGTTCTCTTGCTTGAGGGTACACTCGAGCACTATTCTATCTAATTTCTATTCTTGTTTTGTTTAATTTTTGTAGTTTATATAGGAAATATCTGTTTAGGTGTTGTTGCTGTTCTTAAAACATTTTATTTTTCCTTGTTTCCTTTCCACACTGAGCTCTTTTCCCTGTTGGAGCCGTTGGGCTTATAGCATCCTGCTTTTCCAACTAGGGTTGTAGCTTAGCTAATAATAATAATAATAATAATAATAATAATAATAATAATAATAATAATAATAATAATAATGATAATATTAATATCACACTGCAGGGCCTAAAATCATCTTCACCAAATACATTCAGTTATATTTATCCTAATATATATATATATATATATATATAATATCTATATATATATATATATATATATATATATATATATATATATATATATATATATATATATATATATATATATATATATCAAAAACCTTTCTAGAAGTTCTAAAAAGCATCTAAATCTATTTAACCAGATCCACACTCGAGCTGACCCCAGCGAGAGGATACCTAGGACCTACTGCAGGTATGCGGGGGTAAAACTCCAGGATGTTTAGGGCGCGGTGCCCTACCCGGTTGCAACCACCTCCTGGGCAGGTAGGAGAGAGCCTTTGGGGGAAGGGGGGGTCTCCATCCCCCTTAAACCCCCCCCCCCCGAAAAATACCAGCTTCTCCCTATACGCAACTAGTTCTGTTTACACTTGCACGCCACATTTCTCTAAATTCCTTCAGCCGAATCGTCCTCCCTTTAACCTCGCTGGCCCCCCCCCCGGGCCCCCTTTTCCTCCCTCCGGAGGGGGAGAGGGGGTGGAATGCGTTTAGTTTTTTATTTTGTGTTTGTTTACTTCATCTTCGTTTTTTTTTATGGTATGGTTTTTTTAGTGTTCTTTTATATTTTGCTTCAATTTATAAGTATATATGTTAATACATATCTATATGTGTATATTTACATATATTTATGCATGGATATATATATATATATATATATAGTATATGTGTGTATATACAATTATATTTATTCATTTGTCTATATAAATATATATATATATATTTATTATTATTATTATTATTATTATTATTATTATTATTATTATATATATAGATAGATATAGATAGATAGATAGATATTTATATATATAAACATATTTATATTCATATATATCTCACAGTATATATATATATATATATATATATACTTAGAAAATAGGCTAGTTACAACTCAAATACCTATGGAAAGAATAATGATGGAAATAACACTAAGAGACAGAAAAAGAGCAACATGGATGCAAGAGCAAACTAAAGTAGAGGATATTCTAAGAACTTGTAGGAAATAGAAATGGACATGGGCAGGACATATAATGAGAATGACAGATAATAGAAATGGACATTAAGAATAATAGAATGGGTTCCTAGGGATTGTAATAGAAGCAGGGAAAGGAAGAGAGGACGATGGATCGACGAACTAAGAAAGTTTGGAGTCTAGACTGTCATAAGAAGGTCACAAACAGACGGGAATGGAAATATATATATATATATATATATATATATCCCCTTAAAATGGTGAAAGAGTTAGCGTATCGCCATGATCGGCAAAGTTGTTACAAGCCAGGGTCACATATACTAGGTTGGTTTGTGATGACAGGCCAAACTAAAGTCTCCCACCATCACCAATCTTCAGTGGCCTGCGTGGTGATGAAACTGGCCAAACCTCAAAAATGAACTAGACATGTCTGAGCCCTTTGTCCTGCAGTGTGACTAGAAACGGTTGTATTTGTCACTTGTTGTTGTTGAATACATGTACACACACACAAACACACACACACACACACATATATATATATACATATGTATAAAACACTTTTGTATTTCTATGTAAGTATATTGTGGCACTATGTATCATTAAAATTCCTCTCTCTCTCTCTCTCTCTCTCTCTCTCTCTCTCTCTCACTTAATATTCCCATAAAGCCACGCCACACACTCTCTCTCTCCCCATCTTTCAAAATGTCCAGATTTATGATACATTGTCTTTATCTCCTCCTCACTCTCCCAATACCTCCAAGAGTTACGAGGCAATCTCATATCTCTCCTCCTTCTTCCAAAAATGCAGCCAGAAGTTCCTGTTCGAGTATAAAAAGTATATAGAGAATTTACATCTTTTCTCAACTCTAAACATTCCATCCTTTCGTGTGGAGTGACCTGTTATGTAGAAAAGTAGAATGTAAGTTAATGGGTTAGGATAGGAGAGCTAGCTAGGGGAGCGCTGGCTAGGCTAGGTAAGAGTAGCTGGCTAGGCTAGGTAAGAGTAGCTGGCTAGGCTAGGTAGGAGTAGCTGGCTAGGCTAAGTGGTAGCAGCTGGCTAGGCTAGGTAAGAGTAGCTGGCTAGGCTAGGTAGGAGTAGCTGGCTAGGCTAAGTGGTAGCAGCTGGCTAGGCTAGGTAAGAGTAGCTGGCTAAGCTAGGTAGGAGTAGCTGGCTAGGCTAAGTAGGAGTAGCTGGCTAAGCTAGGTAAGAGTAGCTGGCTAAGCTAGGTAGAAGTAGCTGGCTAGGCTAGGTAAGAGTAGCTGGCTAAGCTAGGTAGAAGTAGCTGGCTAGGCTAGGTAAGAGTAGCTGGCTAAGCTAGGTAAGAGTAGCTGGCTAAGCTAGGTAAGAGTAGCTAGCTAGGCTAGGTAAGAGTAGCTGGCTAGGCTAGGTAAGAGTAGGCTAGGCTAAAGTTTGAAGTCCACTCATGGATGGCAGAGGCAAGGGGCAGTGACAATGCCCAGGCCCCCTCTCCACCAAAGCTATGACAATGAAAGGCCAGACAATGGCTCCTGATGACTCAGCAGGTAGACCTATGGGCTTCACCAATCACACCATCCCTAGGTCACAAGGATGATGAGGTTCCAGACACTACAAGAAGCTATTGAGTTTGAGAGGGACTAGATTACCAGGAAGGGATGTTTCCAAGAGGCCATCACAACCCTAGATTAGGGGAGAGCAAAGTCAGGTCATGTTAGAGAAGCTAGATCAGGTTAGGTTAGGGAAACCTGAGTTAAGTCAGGTCATATCAGGGAAGCTAGATCAAGTTAGGTTAGGGAAACCTACAGTAAGTTAAGTCAGGTCATATCTGGGAAGCTAGATCAGGTTAGGTTAGGGAAATCTAAGTTATGTCAGGTCATGTTAGAGAAGCTAGATCAAGTTAGGTTAGGGAAATCTAAGTTTTGTTAGGTTATGTTAGGTTAAATTAGGTTAGGCTAAGCTAGATGACCTTGCTTGGCCTAGGGAAAGTTCAGGGGAGGTTGAGCTGGGGAAGACTAAGTTAGGTTAGGTTAGAGAAGGCTAAGCTAAGCCTTGAGATATATTATGTAGCCTAGGAGATTAAGTCAAGTAACTCTCTCTCTCTCTCTCTCTCTCTCTCTCTCTCTCTCTCTCTATTTCATAAAAAATTTCAAATCCTTAGGAAGGAATAAAAACCACCTACATCGCCCCTTTCACGGTTAACTGTAAACAGTGCCGAGCTGCATCGCTTTCAGGCTTCTATATCTCATCTAGCCCCATTGTTCTCTTTCCACTGAGCTGTCCAGCTCCTCTAGACCAACATAATTGACCAAAACTGCTAAATTTTCCAAAAATGAAAAAATAAATATTTTTTTCTGTAAACTCAAAACTAAATAAAATAATGGACTAGAATGTCTCATTAGATTTTATTGATAATTTCTATTTTAACTTCACATAAAGATATATTTTAAAGGGAAAGCTTTGAAATGATGATGAAAATGGTACATGGAAATAGTGATGATGATAACACAGACAGAAGAATTTACGATTGCCGTAAAAAAACTCTCACTTCAAAAAGATGCAAAGGATATGTGCAACTTTAATGATATGAGAGAGAGAGAGAGAGGAGAGGAGAGGAGAGAGAGAGAGAGAGAGGAGAGAGAGAGAGAGAGGAGAGAGGTACCTTCTATGCATGGTTTTGTATATATATATATATATATATATATATATATATATATATAGAGAGAGAGAGAGAGAGAG
>NW_027171875.1:25000-32500 GCF_036898095.1 Palaemon carinicauda
GATTACATGTTGGAACGACTCATCCTGACAAACAGAGACAAACAACACTCTCCCTTATATAGCTGGTCTCTCATGCTTCACTGTGACCCACAACCAGTAGCTATAGAAGATATCTTAAGGTCTGCTGTTGCCGGTGATTTCAAAAGTTTTAAATTCCGCTCATGATTGGCAGAGGGAAGGGACAGTGACATTGCCCTAGCTAGCAAGCAGGATAATGTCCTAGAGACTGGTCATTTACACATATGACTAGCGTTCAGGCCGCCTCTCCACTCAGGCTAGGACCAGGGAGGGCCAGGCAAAGACTGCTGATGACTCAGCAGGTCTAATTATCAATCCATTCACTGACCAGTCACATTGATGGTTTAGATCGCTGATCACAGATAAATTAAACCTTGATAAAATGATAAGCAGAAAATGGCGAGTGGGATTGTGACTAAAAACACCTTAATCTAGTGAAAGTCTTTAATTTCACTACCTGACTTTGGAATTTCTTCCTCCTTACGTTTTCTAATTTACAAAACATTTCTTCAATTGAAAAGCTTACTATTTCTTTTTTAAATTTACCCTAACCTAAGTAAACTTATTTTTTTAAAAAGTACTATAATAAAAACTGCCAAATGAAAACTCTTTTGACCCTGGTCTAATATTATTTGTTTTACTTAATTTTATTGATCATATTAATGCATAGGAAATATAATTAATTATTTCATCATATATATATATATATATATATATATATATATATATATATATATATATATATATATATATATATATATCTCACCCGTCAAAGATGAAAGCTACATATTTAGACATGTGCACACACACACAACCACCCCTCTAACCAGGGTAGTAGGTTGGCCAGGGCACCAGCCACCTGTTGAGATACTACCGCTAGAGAGTTATCGGGTCCTTTGTCTGGCTAGACAGTACTACATTGGATCCTTCTCTCTGGTTACTGTTCTTTACCTTTGCCTACTTATCCACCGAATAGTCTGGCCTATTCTTTACAGATTCTCCTGTCCTCATACACCTGACAACACTTAGATTACCAAACAAATCTATTTCACACAAGAGGTTAAACTACTGCACTGTAATTGTTCAATGGCTACTTTCCTCTTGGTAAGGGTAGAAAAGACTCTTTAGCTATGGTAAGCAGCTCTTCTAGGATATGGACACTCCAAATTCAAGCCATTGTTCTCTAGTCTTGGGTAGTGCCATAGCCTCTGTACCATGGTCTTCCACTGTCTTGGGCTAGAGTTCTCTTGCTTGAGGGTACACTTGGGCACACTATCAAGTCTAATTTCTCTTCCTCTTGTTTTGTTAAAGTTTTTATAGTTTATAAAGGAAATATCTATTTTAATGTTGTTACTATTCTTGAAATATCTTATTTTTCCTTGTTCCCTTTCCTCACAGAGATATTTTCCAACTAGGGTTGTAGCTTACCAATTAATAGTAATAGTAATGAGTAAGTTCCACAGATGGAACTACCCGATTAGGAAGATGAAACTTTTAGCTTGACGGGTCTAAGATGGTAATTATCGTCTTTCCATATTTATTTTCTGTGCTATTTTAGTTGACTCTTCTGTATTAATAGAGCAGAAAGATAACACTGATAACTTTACTGGGAAATGTAATTAAGTTCAATAAACAGTAAATACATATATATATATATATATATATATATATATATATATATATATATATATATATATATATATATATATATTTGACCTGCATGTAATCAAAAAGATGTTTCACAAATGATCGCGTTTAACATAAGACGTATATTTAAAAGTGTACTGATTAGGCCTATGTAGCTGTGTATTGGTACATATACAACAGAGAGATTATGTGAACACTAGTATATACACCCACATACATGCACAAATCCACACACACCTACTCACACACACACACACACACACACATATATATATATATATATATATATATATATATATATATATATATATATATATATATATATATACAGTAAGCCCCCTTATTCTACATCCGCGCACATATCGACAAACTTTAAAAAAGCGCAGTATTAAAACGTACCCAAAAGCTCAAATTATGCAATAACAGGAGATCAAGTTCAACAATACCACGTAGAGTTGACTTACCGAGTAACGTCAATATTAGGTCGTCCACCCTCTCTGTGTGGGGAGAGAGAGAGAGAGAGAGAGAGAGAGAGAGAGAGAGAGAGAGAGAGAGAGAGAGATGCTTGAATTTCAACATAACTGGAAACGGCAAACAAACATCCATTTGGAGATCTCCGCGAAATGTACGAATAGCAGAATTTCGCATCAGTGTATGATTACATTTGCGCAAACATTTTCAATAATATAAACGTACGGTTAGAAAGGTATGAAGGAGGTTGCGTAGAATATTAAAACAACTACAATAGGGTGCACTATTTCTTTCATAACTTGAAACAAAGAAAATATGGATTCATTTAACTCTTGCATCCTTTGATGTCCAACATTCATTGAAAAGAGAAAAAAATCTATAAATTAAAGAGTAAATAAAACAATGAAAACAAACACATTAATTAAAAACCATTAGATATCTAGAAACGATTAAGACATATGACACAAACCCCCTTTTCCACCCTACCATATCACCCCAACTCCTATTTTAGTCTGCCAATATAAAAACCAAAAGAAAAATGGCAAAGTATAAAATTTGCTAAACAAAATCAACAAACACATTGCAGCCGAGTGCAACAACTGACATGAATCAGCTGACATAAGCTGTAACTTGCAAGTTTTTCCGTAATTACAGCGGTACAGCTGGTAAAGTTAATTACTTTTACTTTATGTAACTTACAACCCAAAAAGATATTACCACAGCCTGGGAAGCCGGGGGATTATGATAAGCCAAACTGGGGAAAAATTTGGTGCCTGTTTGTTCATAAACTAATCTTTGAAGTAGTGAGAGAGA
The DNA here is from genome assembly GCF_036898095.1 of Palaemon carinicauda. Taxonomy (NCBI): domain Eukaryota; kingdom Metazoa; phylum Arthropoda; class Malacostraca; order Decapoda; family Palaemonidae; genus Palaemon; species Palaemon carinicauda. Next base: position 27,950 of record NW_027171875.1, read on the forward strand.
GAGAGAGAGAGAGAGAGAGAGAGAGAGAGAGAGAGAGAGAGAGATGTGGGACTGAAATGAAATTTCACCATCTCGATTTCATGAGCGAAGCTAATATTATGCGAATTTTATTATTAAATATTTATATTTTGGACGTGAAGTGTGGGCGTCGAATGCAAATCAATGCAAAGAATGTTGGAGAATTTGATGTATAAGAAAAACGGAAAGGGTGAGAAAAGTGGTGGTAAGAAAATGTAAAAAGGTTATTCTGAATAATAGGTCAGACTATTTGGAGGTGATCCAGTCATGTGGAAAGAATGGAGAGAGAAGGATAGATAGTAGGTAAGATGCAATAGGAAAGGCGTGTGTTATCATCTAGGGTGAATTGTGCAATATGTATAGAGTAGGGGTTTTGAGGAGTTGTTGGTGAGCCTTTGAGTTGTTGGCGAGCCTTAATTGCACTTTTGAACATGAAATTCTCTAGTGAACTAATTGGCCTTCAACTGAACCTGATATGATCCTTAAATCTGTCTATAGAACCTGGAAAATACGACTTGAATTCAACCTATTACTTCCATAATACATTCTTTGGGGGGTTCAACCCCATTATATGAGGTTCAATGATTCATCCACCTTCATAACCTTGTTTTTATCCAACCCGGGCAGATTACGGACATGAGGTTGGTCAACCTTTTGGGTGTTAGACTTAGAGAAATACCTCTATTGATCAAGGAGGAAAATCTGTCGCGAATGCACAGCTACGAATCGTGTCAATAATATTCTCCTGAGGGTCTTGGTTCTGAAACACGTTGATTACATGTTGGAACGACTCATCCTGACAAATAGAGACAAACAACACTCTCCCTTATATAGCTTGTCTCTCATGCTTCACTGTGACCCACAACCAGTAGCAATAGCAGATATCTTAAGGTCTGCTGTTGCCATTGATTTCAAAAGTTTGAAATTCCACTCATGATTGGCAGAGGGAAGGGACAGTGACATTGCCCTAGCAAGCAGGATAATGTCCTAGACACTGATCATATACACATATGACTAGCGTTTAAATCCACTTCTCCACCCAGGCTAGGACCAAGGAGGGCCAGGCAAAGACTGCTGATGACTCAGCAGGTCTAATTATCAATCCATTCACTGACCAGTCACATTGATGGTTTAGATCACTGATCACAGATAAATTAAACCTTGATAAAATGATAAACAGAAAATGGCGAGTGGGATTGTGACTAAAAACACCCTAATCTGGTGAAAGTCTTTCCTTTCACTACCTGACTTTGGAATTTCTTTCTCCTTACGTTTTCTAATTTAAAAAACCTTTCTTCAATTGAAAAGCTTACTATTTTTTTTAAAATCTACTCTAACCAAAAGCTCTTTTGACCCTGATGTAATATTATTTGTTTTATTCAAATTTTATCGATATTATTAATGCACTGGAAATATAATTAATTACTCCATCATATATATATAAATTATATATATATATATATATATATATATATATATCTGACCCGTCCAAGATGAAAGCTAGATATTTAGACATGTGTACACACACCCAACCACCCCTCTCACCAGGGTAGTAGGTTGGCCAGGGCACCAGCCACCTGTTGAGATACTACCGCTAGAGAGTTATCGGGTCCTTTGTCTGGCTAGACAGTACTACATTGGATGCTTCTCACTGGTTACGGTTCTTTACCTTTGCCTACTCATACACCGAATAGTCTGGTATATTCTTTACGTATTCTCCTCTGTCCTCATACACCTGACAACACTTAGATTACCAAACTATTCTTCTTCTCCCAAGGGGTTAACTACTGAACTGTAATTGTTCAGTGGCCACTTTCCTCTTGGTAAGGGTAGAAGAGACTCTTTAGCTATGGTAAGCAGCTCTTCTAGGAGAAGGACACTCCAAATTCAAACCATTGTTCTCTAGTCTTAGGTAGTGCCATAGCCTCTGTACCATGGTCTTCCACTGTCTTGGATTAGAGTTCTCTTGCTTGAGGGTACACTCGGGCAAACTATTCTGTCTAATTTCTCTTCCTCTTGTTTTGTTGAAATTTTTATAGTTTATATAGGAAACATTTATTTTAATGTTACTAATCTTTAAATATTCTATTTTTCCTTGTTTCCTTTCCTCACTGAGCTATTTTCCATGTTGGGGCCCCTGGGCCTATAGCATCATGCTTTCCCAACTTGGGTTGTAGCTTAACAATTAATAGTAATAGTAACGAGTAAGTTCCACAGATGCAACTGCCCGATTAGGAAGATGAAACTTTTAGCTTGACGGGTCTAAGATGGTAATTATCGTCTTTCCATATTTATTTTCTGTGCTATTCAAGTGGATTCTTCTGTATTACAAGAGCAGAAAGATCATATTGATAACTTTACTGGGAAATTTAATTAAGTTCAATAAAAAATAAATATGGTTTATATATATATATATATATATATATATATATATATATATATATATATATATATATATATATTTTTTTTTTTTTTTTTGACCTGCATGTAATCAAAATGATGTTTCACAAATGATCGCGTTTAACATAAGATATACATTTAAAAGTGTAGCTGTGCATTGGTACATATACAAAAGAGAGATTATGTGAACACTAGTATATACACCCATATGCATACATAAATGCACACACACAAATATATATATATATATATATATATATATATATATATATATATATATATATATATATATATATTTGAATATAGTTATGTATGTATATATATAATACACACACACACACACACACACATATATATATATATATATATATATATATATATATATATATATATATATATACAGTAAGCCCCCTTATTTTTCATCCGCGCACATATCGACAAACTTTGAAAAAGCGCAGTATCAAAACGTACCCAAAAGCTCAAATTACGCAATAACAGGAGATCAAGTCCAACAATACCACGTAGAGTTGACTTACCGAGTAACGTCAATATTAGGTCGTCCACCCTCTCTGTGTGGAGAGAGAGAGAGAGAGAGAGAGAGAGAGAGAGAGAGAGAGAGAGAGAGCGATGCTTCAATTTCAACATAACTGGAAACGCCAAACAAACATCCATTTGGAGATCTCCGCGAAATGTATGAATGGCAGAATTTTGCATCAGTATATGATTACATTTGCGCAAATATTTTCAATGATATAACGTACGGTTAGAAAGGTACAAAGGAGGTTGTGTAGAATATTAAAACAAATACATGAGGGTGCATTATATCTTACATAACTTGAAACAAAGACAATATGGATTCATTTCACTCTTGCATCTTTTGATATCCAACATTCACTGAAAGAGATAATATTCTACAAATTAACTAGTAAATAAAACAATGAAAACAAAAATATTAATTTTAAAACCATCAGATATCTAAAAAAGATTAAGACATATGACACAAACCCCCTTTTCCACCCTAGCTTATTCCCCCCCCCCCCAACTCCTATTTTAGTCTGCCAATATAAAAACCTAATAAAAAATGGCAAAGTATAAAATTTGCTAAACAAAAACCACAAACACATTGCAGCCGAGTGCAACAACTGACATGAATCAGCTGACATAAGCTGTAACTTGCAAGTTTTTCCGTAATTACAGCGGTACAGTTGGTAAAGATAATTACTTTTACTTTATGTAACTTACATCCCAAAAAGATATTACCACAGCCTGGGAAGCCGGGGGATTATGATAAGCCAAACTGGGAAAAATTTGGTACCTTTTTGTTCATAAACTAATCTTTGAAGTAGAGAGAGAGAGAGAGAGAGAGAGAGAGAGAGAGGATGTGGGACTGAAATGAAATTTCACCATCTCCATTTCATGAGCGAAGCTAATATTATGCGAATCATATTATTAAATATTTATATTTTGGACGTGAAGTGTGGGCGTCGACTGCAAATCAATGTAAAGAATGTTGGAGAATTTGATGTATAAGAAGAACGGAAAGGGTGAAATAAGTGGTGGTAAGAAAATGTAAAAATGTTATTTGAAATAATGGGTCAGAGTATTTGGAGGTGATCCAGTCATGTGGAAAGAATGGAGAGAGAAGGATAGATAGTATGTAAGATGCAATAGGAAAGGCATGTTTTATTATCTAGGGTGAATTGTGCAATATGTGTAGAGGAGGGGTTTTGATGAGTTGTTGGTGAGCCTTAATTGCACTTTTGAACAGGAAGTTCTCTAGTGAACCTTGGCCTTCAATTGAACCTGATATGATGCTTAAATCTGTCTATAGAACCTGGAATATACGACTTGAATCCAACCTATTACTACTATAATCTATACTTGGTGGGGTTCAACCCCATTCTATGAGGTTCAATGATTCATCCACCTTCATAACCTTGTTTCTATCCGACCCGGGCAGATTACGGACATGCGGTTGGTCAACCTTTTGGGTTTTAGACTTAGAGAAATAGCTCTATTGATCAAGGAGGATATCCGTAAGGAATACACAGCTACGAATCGTGTCAATAATATTCTCCTGAGGGTCTTGGTTCTGAAACACGTTGATTACATGTTGGAACGACTCATCCTGAC
>NW_027171875.1:37500-42500 GCF_036898095.1 Palaemon carinicauda
AATTTCAACATAACTGGAAACGACAAACAAACATCCATTGGGAGATCTCCGCGAAATGTATGAATAGCAGAATTTCACATCAGTATATGACTATATTTGCACAAACATTTTCAATAATATAAACGTACGGTTAGAAAGGTACAAAGGAGGTTGCGTAGAATATTAAAACAAATACATGAGGATGCATTATTTCTTACATAACTTGAAACAAGGAAAATATGCATTCGTTTCACTCTTGCATCCTTTGATGTCCAACATTCATTGAAAAGAGATAATATTCTACAAATTAAATAGTAAATAAAACAATGAAAACCAACACATTAACTAGAAAACCATTAGATATCTTAAAAAGATTAAGACATATGACACAAACCCCATTTTCCACCCTACCATATCACCCCAACTCCTACTTTAGTCTGCCAATATAAAAACCTAATAGAATATGGCAAAGTATAAAATTTGCTAAACAAAAACAACAAACACACTGCAGCCGAGTGCAACAACTGACATGAATCAGCTGACATAAGCTGTAACTTACAAGTTTTTCCGTAATTACAGCGGTACAGCTGGTAAAGATAATTACTTTTACTTTATGTAACTTACAACCCAAAAAGATATTACCACAGCCTGGGAAGCCGGGGGAATATGATAAGCCAAACTGGGAAAAATTTGGTGCCTGTTTGTTCATAAGCTAATCTTTAAAGTAGAGAGAGAGAGAAAGAGAGAGAGAGAGAGAGAGAGAGAGAGAGAGAGAGAGAGATGTGGGACTGAAATGAAATTTTACCATCTCCATTTCATGCTCGAAGCTAAAATTATGCGAATCATATTAAATATTTATATTTAGGACGTGAAGTGTGGGCGTCGAATGCAAATAAATGCGAAGAATTTTGGAGAATTTGATGTATAAGAACAAAAAGGGCGAGATATGTGGTGGTAAGAAAATGTAAAAAGGTTATTCTGAATAATAGGTCAGACTATTTGGAGGTGATCCAGTCTTGTGGAAAGAATGGAGAGAGAAGGATAGATAGTATGCAAGATGCAATAGGAAAGGCATGTTTTATTATCTAGGGTGAATTATGCAATATGTATAGAGGAGGGGTTATGATGAGTTGTTAGTGAGCCTTAATTGCACTTTTGAACAGGAAGCTCTCTAGTGAACCTTGGCCTTCAACTGAACCTGATATGATCCTTAAATCTGTCTATGGAACCTGGAAAATACGACTTGAATTCAACCTATTACTTCCATGATACATTCTTCGGGGGGGTTCAACCCCATTATATGAGGTTCAATGATTCATCCACCTTCCTAACCTTGTTTCTATCCAACCCGGGCAGATTACGGACATGCGGTTAGCCAACCTTTTGGGTTTTAGACTTAGAGAAATAGCTCTATTGATCAAGGAGGAAAATCTGTCGCGAATAGACAGCTACGAATCGTGTTAATAATATTCTCCTGAGGGATGATGAGGGGCTTAGCGAGATCAGTATATATATATATATATATATGTATGTGTATATACTGTATATACATATATATATATATATATATATATATTTCTTTAATTAATAGTAAGGATTTAAACTATACCGACGAGTAAGCAGAGGCCTGGTATACTCCTCTGGACTCGGCACATCCAAAGGAAAATCTGACTCTTCTGTTGTGTTGAGTTTCCTGACGGTGTCATAGAAACCAGAGAGAGAGAGAGAGAGAGAGTGTCGAAAGACTTCTTTGCATACATGTTAATGAGATAAAAAATTCATAATAGTCATTAATATGTTTGTAACACCAAATGCGCTCACTAAACAACCTCTGAAACGTTTGTAGCGTTTCAAGGCCTCTGAAACGTTTGTAGCGTTTCAAGGCCTCTGAAACGTTTGTAGCGTTTCAAGGCCTCTGAAACGTTTGTAGCGTTTCAAGGCCTCTGAAACGTTTGTAGCGTTTCAAGGCCTCTGAAACGTTTGTAGCGTTTCAAGGCCTCTGAAACGTTTGTAGCGTTTCAAGGCCTCTGAAACGTTTATAACGTTTCAAGGCCTCTGAAACGTTTATAACGTTTCAAGACCTCTGAAAAACTTTAAATATTATTCACTAAAATTATTAATATTATAATTATCAAAATTATTAAAATCATTATTACTAAACGTATTAATATTGTTATTTTAAATTATTGAGGTTACATTAAACACTTTGAGAGAGAGAGAGAGAGAGAGAGAGAGAGAGAGAGAGAGAGAGAGAGAGAGAACATTGGTTTTGTAAATGTTCTTAAAATAATGTATACTGAGATATATAAAAAAAGAATATGCATATAGTAATATTCCTTAAAATAAAAACCTCTTTGCAAAAAGAGAGAGAGAGAGAGAGAGAGAGAGAGAGAGAGAGAGAGAGAAGCTCATTAAAACTGCATCGTAAGAAAAAAAAGGGCATCATAGCACCAGCATCAATAAAACATTATTTTGATAGAAAATTAAAAAAAAAAATATCTATTCAAAGCAAAGAATTCTCACAAAAAAATTATTTCCCTCATTAAGAACTCGTTTGAACAGGATATACAATTTCCTGCAAATTTCTCATGCAACATCATTAATTTTGCAAAATGTATCTCTATTAATCATGCATGCCAATCTTAATTGCAGTTCCCACTGTGGTTCTTTACAGGCGAGAACACAAACGTTTGGGTCAGTTCCAACTTGACGTTTTTCTAATACTAAATATCGTCCACAAATATAGAATGTTCTGCTAACGTTCTGCGAATATTGTCAGACCTTCTTGGGAGAGTTTGGCGGATATATATGCAAGTAGCTCTTCTGGGACACTCAAATAGAGATCATTGGGAGTGTTTGTCAGATATATATGCAAGCAGCTCTTCTGGGACACTCCAACAGAACCTATTGGGAGTGTTTGTCAGATATATATGCAAGCAGCTCTTGTGGGGACACTCCAAAACAACTTATTGTGAGTGTTTGTCAGATATATATGCAAACAGCTCTTTTGAGACACTCAAACAGAGCTCATTGGGAGTTCTTGTCAGATATATATGCAAGCAGTTCTTCTGGGACAATCCAACAGAACTTATGGGGAGTGTTTGTCCGATATATATGCAAGCAGCTTTTCTGGGACAATGAAACAGAGCTTATTGGCAGTGCTTGTCAGATATATATGCAAGCAGCTTTTCTGGGACACTCAAATAGAGCTCATTGGGAGTGATTGTCAGATATATATGCAAGCAGCTTTTCTGGGACACTCAAACAGAGCTCATTGGGAGTGATTGTCAGATATATATGCAAGCAGCTTTTCTGGGACACTCAAACAGAGCTCATTGGGAGTGCTTGTCAGATATATATACAAGCAGCTCTTCTGGGACACTCAAACAGAGCTTATTGGCAGTGCTTGTCAGATATATATGCAAGCAGCTCTTCTGGGACACTCCAACAGAACCTATTGGCAGTGCTTGTCAGATATATATGCAAGCAGCTTTTCTGGGACACTCAAACAGAGCTCATTGGGAGTGCTTGTCAGATATATATACAAGCAGCTTTTCTGGGACACTCAAACAGAGCTTATTGGCAGTGCTTGTCAGATATATATGCAAGCAGCTCTTCTGGGACACTCCAACAGAGCTTATTGGCAGTGCTTGTCAGATATATATGCAAGCAGCTCTTCTGGGACACTCCAACAGAACCTATTGGCAGTGCTTGTCAGATATATATGCAAGCAGCTCTTCTGGGACACTCCAACAGAACCTATTGGCAGTGCTTGTCAGATATATATGCAAGCAGCTCTTCTGGGACACTCCAACAGAACCTATTGGCAGTGCTTGTCAGATATATATGCAAGCAGCTCTTTTGAGACACTCAAACAGAGCTCATTGGGAGTTTCTTGTCAGATATATATGCAAGCAGTTCTTCTGGGACAATCCAACAGAACTTATGGGGAGTGTTTGTCCGATATATATGCAAGCAGTTTTTCCGGGACACTCAAACAGAGCTTATTGGCAGTGCTTGTCAGATATATATGCAAGCAGCTTTTCTGGGACACTCAAATAGAGCTCATTGGGGAGTGATTGTCAGATATATATGCAAGCAGCTTTTCTGGGACACTCAAACAGAGCTCATTGGCAGTGATTGTCAGATATATATGCAAGCAGCTTTTCTGGGACACTCAAACAGAGCTTATTGGCAGTGCTTGTCAGATATATATGCAAGCAGCTCTTCTGGGACACTCAAACAGAGCTTATTGGCAGTGCTTGTCAGATATATATGATAGCAGCTCTTCTGGGACACTCCAACAGAACCTATTGGCAGTGCTTGTCAGATATATATGCAAGCAGCTCTTCTGGGACACTCCAACAGAACCTATTGGCAGTGCTTGTCAGATATATATGCAAGCAGCTTTTCTGGGACACTCAAATAGAGCTCATTGGGAGTGATTGTCAGATATATATGCAAGCAGCTTTTCTGGGATACTCAAACAGAGCTCATTGGGAGTGATTGTCAGATATATATGCAAGCAGCTTTTCTGGGACACTCAAACAGAGCTTATTGGCAGTGCTTGTCAGATATATATGCAAGCAGCTCTTGTGGGGACACTCCAACAGAGCTTATTGGCAGTGCTTGTCAGATATAAATGCAAGCAGCTCTTCTGGGACACTCCAACAGAACCTATTGGCAGTGCTTGTCAGATATATATGCAAGCAGCTCTTCTGGGACACTCCAACAGAGCTTATTGGCAGTGCTTGTCAGATATAAATGCAAGCAGCTCTTCTGGGACACTCCAACAGAACCTATTGGGGAGTGCTTGTCAGATATATATGCAAGCAGCTCTTCTGGGACACTCCAACAGAACTATTGGGAGTGCTTGTCAGATATATATGCAAGCAGCTCTTCTGGGGCACTCCAACAGAACCTATTGGCAGTGCTTGTCAGATATATATGCAAGCAGCTTTTCTGGGGCACTCCAACAGAACCTATTGGCAGTGCTTGTCAGATATATATGCAAGCAGCTC